>NW_007252902.1:448716-478447 GCF_000164805.1 Carlito syrichta | reverse complement strand
TTTGAGACCAGCCTGAACCACATAGTATAATCTCGTCTCTACAAAAAATAAATAAATAAATAAAAAACTAACGTGGGGTGGTGGTGCATGCCTGTAGTCCTAGCAACTCAGGAGGCTGAGGTAGACGGATGGCCTGAGCCCAGGAGGTCGAGGTTGCGGTGAGCCGTGATGATACCACTGCACTCTAGCCTGGGTGATGGTGAGGGAAAAAAAAGAAGAGAAGAAGAAAAAAATTTTTTTTGTATCACTGTATCATGTGTTTGAGCTTTAAGCAAAGTGTTATAACAAAAAAGTCAACAAGTTAAAAAAAAAGTAAACAAGTTACAGTAAGCTAAGGTTGATTTGTTATTGACAAAAGAAAAATATTTTAAAAACAAATTTTTGTACCCTGCATGTCCAGCATTTGTAATAAAGTCTACAGTAATGAAAAGGGAGGTCCTCCTAAGAAGAGCCTGAGGCAGGCCCTTCAGAAGGGATTCTGGAAGAAGACACAGTTATCACAGAAGACCACAGCTCCATGCAGGTTCTTGACTGAAGACCTTCAGGGGGTGGGGGGGAACGAGGTATGGAGCCGGAGGCAGGGAGATGGATGACCCTGGCTGAAGGGCCGATGCCAAGCCTCAAGTAAAGCCACACCCCCTCCCTTTCCTGGAAACGGCGACACAAACTAAAATGGCAATTGAAACGGTGCCTTCCTTTGTTCTCCCTCTGCACCAACCTACATGAAGCTCTGCCAGCCGACCTATAGACGACAGACAGGTCGCCAAAAGCCCCTACAAAGGCCGTTGCGCCCTTGCTTCAGCGCTACAGCCTGACACTCAGGTCCTGTAGCCCACCACGTTCGACCCATTAAATCTCTTGGCCTTAATGGGTGTTGAGTCTCACTGTGCGCCACTGTCTTTCAGACTCAAAAAAAAAAAAAGAATCTTACTTTGAAATATGTCAATTTCCACTTAATCTCTCTACTTTCCAAAGCTTCTCAGCTATGCCTGAGTCCGCAATCCCTGGATCCAATACCCTTCCATTTCCTGCTAGGATGAGTTACTTGGTTGCCTGTGGTATGAAAGGGACATACAGCCTTAACTGCATCATTTACAGAATCTCATCACATCCTTCTGTTTTTAGCCTCGCTTCTCACCCTGGCCTTCAGAGATGACTAGCACCACCCATTCCTGAGATTTCTCAGGGTTCTAAGGCGGAGTTTTTTTTCTTAGTTTCCCCCTCTGCAGGCAGTATAGTTTCAGCATTTTCTGGTCTGCTAGATCAGTTAGCAATTACCAACTGATTTTGGAGCTTCCAAAATTTAATTGGCATCTCTCAACTGTTCTTCTGCCCCCTTCTGTTGTCTCCCTGCTTGTTTTCTTCTCTCTTGCAGATTTAGGCCTTTTTAAATCCCTTTAGCGTCGTCTGGGTAGAGATTCAGCAAAGAGCGGAAGTAAATGTAAGTATTCAAATTTTCATGTTTAGCAAAAAGCATGTGCTTTCAACCTCTCTGCTATGCTGTCTCTATGCATAGCTTGCGTGTCTATCCCACACACAGATTATTATTTTCTTGAAGGCAGAGACCTGAAAATAAAAAAGTTGCCACACTCCTAGGAAAAGAGAAAACGTTCTGTAGTTATGGCAACAAGTAACTGCCGGAACCAGTTCTAAACAGGTTTAACAGATTAATGGCGACTTGCCTAAGAGAACACACTTCTAAAGTCTAGCCAGAAACAACACCATGCTTCTGCCAGCCAGTCCACCTGCAGCATTCTCACCTGACAACCAGTTTTCCCCAGCTGGCATCAACTAACCCGCTTCTACCTCTGAAAGTCTCCCAGTCCCTCAGTCCTCACTTGGCAAACCCCTGTGCAAGACATCCTCACTTTGCTGGAGTACACTGTGCTCCAGTAAGTATTAGGTTCGGCCTTTTGTTTAGATATTGAGTGGCAGTCTTCCTTCCGTCAGACCTCGGCAGCCACCACCATGCCTGTCACATGGAAAACACTCAGAAGGCAGACAAGGGAATGTGCAGAGATTAACTGTGATGTATCCTAAGAGAAGGGCACAGGCTGTGTGCCCTCAGCCGCCCAATGGCGAGACTACCAGGAATACAATCAATTCAACATTCACTCATCACCCCATCGTATTAGCAGCTGAGGCATAAGAAACATAAGCCATCTACATCCAGAAACACCTTTGATTTAATACTGTTAACTGTATGTAGTCTGAACAGTGAGAAGAACTGGCTAATAAATGGATTTTGTGTGTTTTGCTTTGTTTTTACTATACTATACGGCCAACTGTTTTCTTTATCCTAGATTAAAGGAGACTCTCCCCTCAATAGATGTCATATTTATTTTTTTATTTTTTATTTTTATTTATTTATTTTTTTGAGTTGGAGTCTCACTCTGTCGCCCAGACTGGAGTGCAGTGGCCGCTCCCGGCCACCGCAGCCTCAACCTGCTGGGCTCCGGCAATCCTTCCGCCTCAGCCTTCCAAGTAGCCGGAATTACAGGCGCGCGCTACAACACCCGGCTGATTTTTTTATTTATTATAGAGATGAGGTCTCGCTGCCCAGGTGGGTCTCGAACCCACGGGCTCAGGCAATCCACTCACCTCAGCCTCCCAAAGCGCGGGATTAGAGGCTGAGCCACTAAGCCTGGCCAGATGTCATATTTATAGCAGCTAAACTAGTTCTAACAGATAGAGGGAAAATATCCTACATGGAACTTAATGTGTAATAGGTTTAACTGTTCTGCAGGGAGCTTGGCACCTTGCGGCTGACTTTTCTGACAATTCATTGGTTTGGGAAGACTTATTGGTTTGGGAAGTCTGGCAAGGGCCATGCCCCAAATTATGCCTCCAAGGGCTGCATAAGCCCTGATTATGGGTGCTGGTTTGCCCACAAAGGTAAGCATGCGTCTTAGAAGATGCTGCTGCCACCTTATGCTCAATAAAGGAAGTTTGAAGTACAGGTTAATTTTAGAACAATAGGATCTCTCTGGGGGTTTTTTGTTTGTTTTTTAAGACAGACTTTTACTTTGTTGCCCAGGCCTGAGTGCAGTGGTGTGATTCTAGTTCACTGCAGCATTGAACTCCTGGGTTCAAGCAGTCCTCTTGCCTCAGCCTCCCAAGTAGCTACAACTACAGGCATGAGATATCAAGACCGTCTAGGTTTTTTTTATTTTTTATAGCGATGGGGTCTCACTATGTTGCCCAGTCTGGTGTCTCTAACTCCTGGACTCAAGAATCCTCCTGTCTTGGCCTGCAAAAGTGCTGAGATTACAGGTGTGAACTGCTGTGCCTGGCCCCTCTGTACTTTTGCCAGTTTTCAGAAGTGGAAGGGTAGGACCTAAGACACAATTCAAACCCATGGGTGAGTCGCCATATAGATGGTGTTGACCCCAAGACTTCTAAGTACAAGTGTCTCACCTGATTCCAGACCCATCAATCAAAATACCTGCTGAAAAACTGCCACAAAGACCCCTTAGAAGCACTGGGGTTCAACTTTGACAGCTGCGCTGCACACAGCCAATGCTACTCTTCTCTGTGACATCCTGTCTCAGGGACAGGAAGCTTATAGGTCATTTTTGATTCTTTCTACTCAGTCACTCACTACCACCACCACCCCACACACACAGTCAGCAAATTCCTACAATCTGTTTCTTTAATATTGCTCAATTCCCTTCATTTAAAAACGGTCCTACTCTGCCAGGCATGGTGGCTCACGCCTATAATCCCAGCACCTTGGAGGTGAAGGTAAGAGGATTGTCTGAGCTCAGGGGACCAGCCTGGGCAACTTGAAACCTCATCTCTGCAGTAAATCAAAAAATCAACCAGGCATGGTGGCATACACCTGCGGTTCCAGCTACTTGGAAGGCTGAGGAGGAAGGATTCTCCTGAGCCCAGCAGTTTGAGGTTGCGGTGACCGTGAGTATGTCACTGCACTTTAACCTAGACAACAGAGCAAAATTCCGACTCAAAAAAAAAAAAATCGTCCTACTCACACAACATTAGCTCAGTTCACCATCACGTCTTACCTATCTTATGACAGCACTCTCTAGTGGTCTTCTTACCTTCATTTTTGCCGCATTCTTCATGTGTTCGAGACCCGCCTGGGCAACTTGGCAAGTCCTCATCTCTACAATAAATCAAAAATCAGCTGGGCGTGATAGCGCGCGCCTGTAGTTCCAGCTACTTAAGGCGAAAGGATCGCCGGAGCCCAGCAGGTCGAGGCTGCAGTGGCCGGGAGCGGCCACTGCACTCCAGTCTGGGTGACAGAGTGAGACTCCGACTCAAAAACAAAAAAAAACAAAACAAAAAACCTTTGAATGGCTCCCCACAGTTCTTGGCATAAGGCCTAAAATGTACAAGAAAACTCACAGGACCATCTCAGGAGCCCTCTGCAGCCTCCCTCCTCCTGACTCTTCCACTGGAATGAGCCCTCCAGCCACGCTGAGCAAGAATCACAGGGACTGGCCAAGCACTCCCTGATTTGGGGCCTTGCACACACTGGACCCCTGGTTTGAAGGCTCTCCCCTTCTCCCTTTTTGCCTAACTCGCAGTCATGCTTCAGGCTCAACTGAAGCATCACTTACTCCACAATGTCTTTTTGACCCGCCCCAAGAAGGGACCCAGAGCACCTTGACTTAACACGGCTCTTATCTCGAACCACTGCATTCAAATTTCCCTTTTTACCTGTCCAAGAGCCCACGGCACTGAGCAACTTGAAGATAAAGGCTGTGTCTGGGTCAACACTTTATTTCCAGTGTTGACTCAGTACCTGAGTCATCTTAGACACCCAATATATACTTATCTAATTAAATCCAGTAAAACTATGTTTTTTTGTTCTTTGAGACAGAGTTTTTCTCTGTTGCCCAGGTGAGAGTGCAGTGGCACGATCCTGGCTCACCACAGTCTTGCCCTCCTGGACTCAAGCAATCTTTCTGCCTCACCACCATGCCTGGCTAATTTTTTTATTTTTATTTTTGTAGAGATGAGGTCTTGCTACGATGCCCAGGCTGAATTGCTTGAACTCCTGAGCTCAAACAGTTCTCCCGCCTCTGCATTCCAGAGTGCTAGGATTCTACCGTGTCTGGCCGAATCCAGTAAAACTATGAACTTTACTGATGAGGAACTTGATGTCAAGGGTCTGGGTGGTCACAGTCATCTAGTCAGCTGACAGAATTATAAATACAACTCCACGCTCCAGTTCATCAGCCCTCACTCCTTCTGTGACACTGGCTGAGCCACCAAAGACCACTTCAAAACCACCTGTCAGAAAGCAATATGTTTGGCACTAGTTAAAGCTGTTGAATGTGCTAATTATATTCTCAAAAAAAACTTCTTTTTGGTAAATATGCTGTCAGTCTCCAAGAAAGTACATTTAAAATCTTGTACTATAATTATAAATTTGTCTATTTCTCCTTGTAGTTCCACCTGTTTTTGATTTGTGTATGTTGAAAATCTGTGGTTGGTTTCACATAAACTCTTAGCTGCTATATCTTTTTGGATAAATGTGTCTTTTATCATTTTGAGATATTTTTCTTTTTCTTTTTTTTTTTTTTCCAGACAGTGTCTCACTCTGTCACCCAGTGGAGTGCAGTGGCACAATTACAGTTCCCTGCAGCCACAAACTCCTGCGCTCAAGTGATCCTCCCACCTCAGCCTTCCAAGTAGTTGGCACTATAGGTGTGTTACCACATCTGGCTAGTTCTTATTTTTTTGTAGACACAGGGTCTCACTATGCTGGCCAGGCTGGTCTTAAACTCCTGGGCTCAAGCAATCCTCCTATCTCCACCTCCCAAATTGTGAGGATTATAGGTATAGGTGTGAATCACTGTGCCTGGCTTAGAATGTTTTTCTTGACCTCTTTTTGTATCTTTCATCTTTAATATTATTTTGTTATTGTTTGCCTATTATAGTTTTTAAAATATATCTTTTATCTAACCTTTGCCCATCATTTGAAAATAGCATTAGTCTTTTCCTTCTTAGATCTATTTTTAATTCTTGTTGTTGTTGTTGTTTTGTTTTGTTTTGAGTCAGAAACTCACTCTGTGGCCCAGCCTGGAGTGCAGTGGCATACTCGTCGCCAACACAGTCTCAACCTGCTGGACTCAGGAGATCCTTTCGCTTCAACCTTCCAAGTAGCTGGAACTACTTGGCACCACACCTGGCTAATTTTCTTTATTTATTGTAGATACAAGGTCTCACCATGTTTCCCAGGCTGGTCTTGAACCCCTGGGCCAGGCTATCTTCCTGCCCCTGCCTTCCAAGGTGCTGGGATTATAGGCATGAGCCATCATGCCCAGCCTACTGTTAATTCTTTATAATGGACTGAGAAGAACATTTTAAGGTACCAAAGTGTTAGGGCACCAAGAAACAGAAACCAGTCAGAGAGTATTACTGTTTTTCCCTTTATTCTCTAATTATCTTAAACAATGCTAGAGATTCCTCCAAAAGTTAAAAATAAAACTATCACATGACCCAGCAAGTCTACTCCTAGATCTTCTACCCAAGAAAAATGAAAACATATTTTCACACAGAAACTTGTACACAAATTTTTCTACCAGCATTAGTCTTTTTCTTTTTTTTTTTTTGAGTTAGAGTCTCACTCTGTCACCCAGACTGGAGTGCAGTGGCATGCTCCCAGCGACCGCAGCCTTGACGGGCTGGGCTCCGAAGATCCTGCCGCCTTAGCCTTCCAAGTAGCCGGAACTGCAGATGCGAGCTACCATGGCTGGCTCATTTTTTGATTTATTGTAGAGACGAGGTCTTGCCAAGTTGCTCAGGCTGGTCTTCACAACCCGCGGGCTCAGGCAATCCACTCGCTTCGGCCTCCCAAAGGCGAGGGATTACAGGCTGAGCCATCGAGCCACTGCACTCCACTGCATCGGCCACTGCACTCCAGTCTGGGCGACAGAGTGAGACTCCAATTCAAAAAAAAATTTTTTTTTTAAACAGCCAAAAGGTGGAAACAACCAAATGTCCATCAACAAGTGCAAGTACCCTTTCGGCGGCAGCAAGATGGCAGTGCAAATTTCCAAGAAGAGGAAGTTGGTCGCTGATGGCATCTTCAAAGCTGAATTGAATGAGTTTCTCACTCGGGAGCTGACTGAAGATGGCCACTCAGGAGTTGTAGTCCGAGTGACACCAACCAGGACAGAAATCATCATCTTAGCCACCAGAACACAGAATGTTCTTGGTGAGAAGGGTCGGCGGATTCGAGAATTGACTGCTGTAGTTCAGAAGAGGTTTGGTTTCCCAGAAGGCAGTGTCGAGCTTCATGCTGAAAAGGTGGCCACAAGAGGTCTATGTGCCATTGCCCAGGCAGAGTCTCTGCGTTACAAACTCCTTGGAGGGCTTGCTGTGCCAAGGGCCTGCTATGGTGTGCTGCGGTTCATCATGGAGAGTGGGGCCAAGGGCTACGAGGTCGTGGTGTCTGGGAAACTCCAAGGACAGAGGGCTAAATCCATGAAGTTTGTGGATGATCTAATGATCCACAGCAGGGATCCTGTTAACTACTATGTTGACACCGCTGTGCGCCATGTGTTGCTCAGACAGGGTGTGCTGGGCATCAAGGTGAAGATCATGCTGCCCTGGAATCCAGCTGGTAAGATTGGCCCTAAGAAGCCCCTGCCTGACCACGTGAGCATTGTGGAACCCAAAGATGAGATCCTGTCCCCCGCCCCCATCTCAGAACAGAAGGGTGGGAAGCCAGAACAGCCCACCATGCCCCAGTCAGTCCCCACGGCATAACAGGGTCTTCTTGGCAGCTGTGCCTGGAGTCTGGATGTTACACTATAAAGACCTTAAATAAAATCTTGTACAAAGACACACACACAAAAAAAAAAAAAACAAATGCATGTATAAACAAATTGTGATATATGCACACAGGGGAATACAATTTAGCCATAGAAAGGAATGAAGGACTGATACACCCTACAACTTAGATGAACCTCAAAAACAGTATGCAAAGTGAAAGAAGCCAGACACCAAAGATCACATATCGAATGACTCCTTTTATATGACATATCCAGAACAGACAAATCCTGCCATAGAGACAGAAAGCAGATTAGTGGTTAACAGAGGATGACAAGAGGGGACAATAGGGAGGAGCTACTTCATGGTACGGGTATTTTTCTGGGGTGATTAAAAACTTTTGAACCCACAGAGAAGTAGTTGTACAACACCACAAATACATTCAATACTACGGAAGTATACACTTTAAAATGTATATTATGTGACTTTTATCTCAAAAAAAATAAATTTAAAAAAACTAGATATCATCCTCTGCCAGTTAAAGGGATGATTTTTTGCCAATTTGTAAGCAGTTCTGATCCTATTACCTTGGCAGTGAAAGAGAGGGTTTATCTGCAATTTACAGCCAAATCTGTGGGCACGACCAACTGTCCGCTTTAAAGGGGAAGAGTGTTCTAACACTTTTTGTGACCTAACAAAAAGTAAAAGCTATGGGCTGTAGTAACAATCTGTTGTAATTCTAGTATCTGAGTTACACTGAGGGGTAGACCGGATTGATGGTCAGGTTCTTCTTTTTTATAACAGCAACATTAAATTACAATGAGAATAATTGCTAGATAAAAACAGAGTTCTCTTAGATATTCTGATAATTTACCCTGTTTTTATCTCATTTTGCAATACACATGGATTTATCTTCTAGGAGAAGGAACCACACATCTTACTAGATAAGATATTTCATGGTTCATTTTTCTGGGTTTGATTGATCATTTTTCCCAGGTGACTTCAGACACACTGCCACTTCTCTTCTGTCCTAAGCACTGCTCCTGCCTGTCACAGACACCTTCAAAGAAACTGCCTAGACTTCTCATGAGTGAAAGTAGAGATATTTGCAAGGGCTTCCTGGTGTATTTGTTAGCTTTTGCTGCAGCCCAAACTATCCTAAAACTCATGGCTTAAAATAACAATCAGTTTTTCAGCTCACAATTCTGTGGGTCAGCAATTTGGGCTGGCTCAACCAGGCAGTTCTTCTATGGTCTTGTTCATGCATTTGTAGTCAGCTGCTGGATATGCAGCCAGTTGGCCTGTTCACTGGGGGATGGGTGGGTCCCCACTCTCACCTGCACATCTGGCAGGTGGCCACCGGTCCACTGGGGCATCTTGGTCCTTCTCCACATGGTTTCATCTTCCACCAGGCTAGCCCAGGCTTGTTCACATGGTAGCAGTGTCCAGAACTCACACGGTATCCCTGCTATCACGATCTTTCAGTCAAAGAAAGTCACAAGGTCAAACCAGATTCACAGGGTAAGAACGCATCTCCCATTTCTCTTGTCGGGAAAGGTATTGCGACCAATTTTGCAATCTGTTATAACCAAACTCACTATTCCCACGATAGTGACCCCTACTCCCCATGCTAGTGGCTCCTGGCCCCCATCCTGGCTTCGACTCCTCTGGGCCTGAGGCTCACTGGGTCCTGGATTCTTTGTGAGCATATTCTTCCTTCCATCAGCCATGTTTCAAGTTACTCATTCCCTCTTGTTTCTGATTCCACAATGCATTTTATCTCAGAAAAATCCCCATCATTTCTGATCTACTGAGAACTCCCTTCTTATTTTTTCAGTGGGGCTGTGTATACATTCAGAGCTACTGTAAACACACAATACATCATTCACATTGGGACTTCTGAGAATGAAATGGGCCTCCATGAATCATTATGCTAGTATATCAAGCAGAAACATGATGTCCAAACTTAAAGTCCAGTGGTTGTGAGGCATGTTATTCAGTGTAGGTTAGACATAGATGGATATGTCTTAGATAGTTTTAAAATAGAATAAGTGGCCAGGCCCGGTGGCTCAGCCTGAAATCCCAGCACTTTGGGAGGCCAAGGTGAGTGGATTGCCTGAGCCTATGGGTTTGAGACCAGCCTGGGCAACTTGGCGAGACCTCGTCTCTACAATAAATCAAAAAGTAGCTGGACTTGGTAGCCCACGCCTGTAGTTCCAGCTACTTGGAAGACTGAGGCAGAAGAATCACCTGAGTTGACCCTGGTGTGGCCATGAGTGTGCCACTGCACTCTAACCTGGGCAACAGAGTGAAACTCCAACTCAAAAAATAAAATAAAATAGGGTAAGCGTTCAGACATCTTTCACACCAGACCTGACTAACCTGTATGCTGGAATGTGGACTTATCACTGCAGTCCACTTTTTAGTTTATTTATTTATTTTTTTTTTAGTTGGAGTCTCACTCAGTTGCCCAGACTGGAGTGCAGTGGTGCTCCTGGCCACCGCAGCCTCGACCTGCTGGGCTCCGGCGATCCTTCCGCCTCAGCCTTCCGAGTAGCTGGAATTACAGGCGCGCGCTACCACGCCCAGCTGATTTTTTTATTTATTGTAGAGATGAGGTCTCGCTGCCCAGGCGGGTCTCGAACCTGCGGGCTCAGGCAATCCACTCACCTCAGCCTCCCAAAGGCGCAGGATTACAGGCTGAGCCACCGAGCCCAGCTTTTTTTAGTTTATTGTTAGCATAATAATCATTGTAAAAGTATGTCAAGCTTCCTGTCAAAGACAAATATACCTTCAGGAAAGCCCATCAAAGGTGGAGAGATGTTAATCAGTCCAGGAAAGCTCACCCCTTAGCTCATCAAGGGTGGAAAGATCTTAGTTCATGGTTAGATAATAATCATTGTTAAAGTATATCAAGCCTCTGGTCAAAGGAAAATGTGCAGTCTTTCTCTTAAGACACCATGCCTATGAGGCATGCCCCCTCCTCCCAATAAATTCTGTCTTAAAACTGTACTTGACCGGACTCGGTGACTCAGCCTGTAATCCCGTGCTTTGGGAGGCTGAGGTGAGTGGATTGCCTGAGCCCATGGGTTCAAGACCCACCTGGGCAGCGAGATCTCATCTCTACAATAAATCAAAAATGAGCCGGGCATGGTAGCGTGCACTGTAATTCTGGCTACTCGGAAGGCTGAGGCGGAAGGATCGCCGGAGCCCAGCAGGCCGAGGCTGCGGTGGCCAGGAGCAGCCACTGCACTCCAGTCTGGGCAACCGAGTGAGACTCCAACTCAAAAAAAAAAAAAAAAAAAAAAACTATACTTGGATCCACTCTGAAATGCTTTTCCGTGGCAGGTCAAAGAACCCACAGAGTATCACAAAGCATCCCACCCACCCAGCAACAGTTACAAGCACAGGCTCTCAAACTCACATTGCTTGGGTTTGAGTCTGAGCTCTGCCAATTATTTGACAGTTACTTAAACTCTTGGAAACAGTTTTCTCATCTATTAAATGTAGATAATAATAGTACTTTAGAGGGTTTTTTGTGAGGTTTAAATGAGTTAACATATATAAAATATTGAGGCATTATTACTATATTATTTCTAAGCTCTGAAGTAGAAGGGGGATTACCTTACCTATTGAATGTCCTATTACATTCATATTTGATAAAGTTATTTCATAATGTTTGTAGCCTTTTTTTGTTTTGGTTTTTGTTTTCATCTGAGTAAAAGCCTCCTCTGTTACTCAGGCTAAAGGGCAGTGGCACACTCATGGCCACCGCAGCCTCAACCTGCTGGGCTCAGGTGATCTTTCCACCTCAACCTTCCAAGTAGCTGGAACCACAGGCATGCGCTACCACACCTAGCTAGTTTTTTTGATTTATTGTAGAGATGAGGTCTCACCAAGTTGCCCAGGCTGGTCTCAAACCCTGGACTCAAGCAATCCTTTCGCCTCTGCCTCCCAAAGTGCTGAGATTACAGGCATGAGACACTGCACCCGGCTGTATCAGTCAGTTTTAATGACTATATAACATTTCATTGAAGGTTCCATAATTTATCTAAAAACTCTTCTATTTAATATTTAGATCATTTCCAGTTTTTCCCTATTATAAATGATAAAGTAATAAACTTCATTGTGGATAAATTGTTTTTTAGCAAATTATCCCTTATATTAGCTCTAGAAGAAAGAATGTTATATTAAAGAGTATAAGTATTTTTTTTTTTTTTGAGTTGGAGTCTCAATCTGTCACCCAGTTTGGAGTCCAGTGGCATGCTCACAGTCACCGCACCCTTGACCTGCTGGGCTCAGGCAATTGTTCCACTTCAGCCTTCCAACTAGCTGGAACTACAGGTACACACCACCATGCCCAGCTAATTTTTTGAATTATTGTAGAGATGAGGTCTCACCAAGTTACCCAGGCTGGTCTCCAACCCGTGGCCTCAGGCAATCCTCTCATCTCAGCCTCCCAAAGTGCTGGGATTATAGGCATGAGTCACCATGCCCAGTCAAGAGTATAAGTACTTTAAGGATCTTGGCACATGTGGCCATACTGTTTTCTTAAAGTATTACGTTGGTAGCCAGGCGCTGTAGCTCAGCCTGTAATCCCAGTGCTTTGGGAGGCTGAAGTGAGTGGATTGCCTGAGCCCACGGGTTTGAGACCCGCCTGGGCAACTTGGCGAACCCTCATCTCTACAATAAATCAAAAATTAGCTGGGCATGGTAGCGCACACCTGTAGTTCCAGCTACTTGGAAGGCTGAGGCGGAAGGATCGTCAGAGCCCAGCAGGTCGAGGCTGCAGTGGCCGGAAGTGGCCACTGCCCTCCAGCCTGGGCAACAGAGTGAGACTCCAACCCAAAAAGAAAAAAAAAATGAAAAGAATAAAATTTAAAGCAGTAAAAAAAATTACTGAAATTAAAATGTTTGCTGATCACTTGAGAGTGAGAAGAAAGACAAAAATAAAGAACTATAACAAAAAAAATTCTAGATATCTGAGGTCATTTAATGGGCAAGCACATCTTCAATCTTCAAAAGTCCATTGTTTGGCCAGGTGTGGTGGCTCATGCCTATAATTCCAGCACTTGGGGAGGCCAAGATCAGAGGATCACTTGAGCCCAGGAGTAGGAGACCAGCCAAGACAACATAGCAAAACCTCATCTCAACAAAAAAAATGTTTTAATTAACTGGGTGTGGTGGCATGCACCTATAGTCCCAGCTCTTTGGGAGGCTGAGGCAGAAGGATCACCTGAACCTAGGAGGTCAAGGTTGCCATGAGCCATGATTATGCCACTGTACTCCAGCCTGGGCAACAGAGTGAGACCCCGTCTCAAAACAACAACAACAAAAACCCTGTCTGATGAGTCAGGCAAGACCTCCCAAGCCTCTTAGGAATTTGGATAAGAGAAAAAAGGTCAGAGTTTGTTCTCACCTTCCTGCTTTTCTTGGAAGCAAAAGGCCTTTCTACACATATTCTTGTCTTCTCAAGCAACAAGGAAGTGGGAAGCAGAGAAAGCCAGTTCTAAACATTTCTTCGGGGGTATTAACGGTAAGAGAAGCCCAAGGGTAGAGTGGCTGGCTAAGTGTCCAAGGAGAAAAACTAACTCCTATGTCTTTACCTCTGCAACAAAGAAAGAAGAACTTGGCCATCCACCTTCATCTGAAGAAAAGGCCACTGGACTCAGTAGTTTACAAATCTAAAATGATTCTCTAACTTTATCAAGCATCAAAACCATCTGAAGGGCTGGGCGTGGTGGCTTGTGCCTGTCATTCCAGCACTTTGGGAGGCCAAGGCCAGAGAACTGCCTGAGCCCAGGAGTTCAAGACCAGCCTGGGCAACATAGCAAGACCTTGTCTCTATAAAAAAAAGAAATAGACATGGTGGCACTCACCTATAGTCTTAGCTACTTGGGAGGCTGAGGCAGAAGGATCACCTAAACCCAGAAAGACAAGGCTGTGGTGTGACATGGTGACTACGGCTTGGATGACTGGAGGACTTGATCACCTGTAGGACTTGAATTAACAGTTTGTTAATTCTTACTGTTAAGAGTCTATGATTTAATAGGTCTGGGTGGGGCCTGAGAATTTGCATTTCTTTTTATTTATTTATTTATTTTTAGTTGGAGTCTCACTCTTTGCTTCAGGCTCATAGCCACTGCAGCCTCCACCTGCTAGGCTCAGGCAATCCTTCCTCTCAGCCTTTCAAGTAGCTGGAAGTACAGGTACAGGTCACCACACCTGGCTTAGAGATGAAGTCTCGCCAAGTTGCCCAGGCTGGTCTCAAATCCCTGGGTTCAGGCAATCCTCTCACCTCCGCCTCCCAAAGTGCTGGAATTACAGGCATGAGCCACCAATCCAGTTCCTAGATGAAGTTGATAATGTGGGTCTAGGGACGAGATTTTGAGAACCGCTGCAGGTATGGCTTCCCCCATCCTAACTAATCATCAGAATTCCCCTCACGGCCGGGCTCAGTGGCTTAGCCTGTAATCCTGCACCTTGGGAGGCTGAGGTGAGTGGATTGCTCGAGCCTGAGGGTTCGAGACCCACCTGGGCAACTTGGTGAGACCTCATCTCTACAATAAATCAAAAAATCAGCCGGGTGTGGTAGCGCGTACCTGTAATTCCAGCTACTTGGAAGGCTGAGGCGGAAGGATCGCCGGAGCCCAGCAGGTCGAGGCTGCGGTGGCCGGGAGCGGCCACTGCACTCCAGTCTGAGTGACAGAGTAAGACTCCAACTCAAAAAAAAAAAAAAGAATTCCCCTCATGCAGGAACTCACCAATCAGATTTGTCATAGGTATGGCCACAGGGAATCTGTGTATATGTCTATTTGATAAAGTTCCCCATTAAAGCTTGATGTTCACCAGGTGTGGAGTTCCACAGCCCCGGAATACTCAGAATTATGCTAAGGTCTTAGTGTTTCAGAAAGCCTTGACTGATGGGCTGGTTTAGACCCAGAAGGCACTTACAGCAGTTAAATGTGAGTCATTTTGTATGCTAATTTTTTACTTAATTTGTGATTATGATATTCTTTGGATAATATCTGTATTGGTTTCTTAGCTACATAAAAATGAGCACTTTTGTAAAGGAAGTTCTCACAATTCTAATGGACAAATTTTAAAACTCTGGCATAACCCCCTAAATCATTAGAATATTTCCATAGCAACAACACGAATTAAAATTTGTAAAAAGCCCATATGGAGTTGTCCTGAGATTCTCTCAGATTAATCCCCCATAAGTTAATAGTTGCCTTCTATCAGAACTTCCTAGCAGTGTAACTAGATGGGCAAATGAGTGGCTCATAAACTTACCGACGTTCAGTAGGTTAGATTTTCCAAGTAACATCACTTTCTTTCCTGATATTCTCCGTAGGCTAGTTTTCACAATATATTTCTCTTGGTAATTGTCTATTTAGCAGAGATTAAAAGCAGAACAATGTTCTTTTTTGTTTGTTTGTTTTTGTTTTTTGAGTTGGAGTCTCACTCTGCCACCCAGACTGGAGCGGCCACTGTAGCCTTGACCTGCTGGGCTCCAGCGATCATTCTGCCTCAGCCTTCCAAGTAGCTGGAACTACAGGTGCGCACTACCACACCCGGCTAATTTTTTGATTTACTGTAGAGATGAGATCTCGCCAAGTTGCCCAGGCGGGTCTCGAACCCACAGGCTCAGGCAATCCACTCACCTCAGCCTCCCAAAGTATGGGAGTACAGCCTGAGCCACCGAGCCCAGTTGGAACAATGTTCTTATTTTTAAAGTATTGTATCACATAAGAACCTGGGTTGCCTCTTCAATTATGTCTGACTGTAAATTACAGATTGGATCATGTGGGTCTAAACCATGTGATTTCCTCTTTTCTTCATTTCTGCAATGTCCTGCCTTGGACCTGGGTCACATTCTTTTTTTTCTTTGTATTTTCTTTATGAGTTGGAGTCTCACTCTGTCACCCCGGTTGGAGTGCAGCGGCACAATCATGGCTCGTGGCAGCCCCCACCTCCTAGCTCAAGTGATCCTTCCACCTTAGTCTTCCATTAGCTGGGACAAAGGCATGTGCCCAGTTAATTTTTTGATTTGTTGTAGAGATGAGATCTCGCCAAGTTGCCCAGGCTGGTCTCAAATGCCTAGGCTCAGACAATCCGCTTGTCTCTGCCTCCCAAAGTGCTGGGATTGCAGGTGTGAGCCACCATGACCGGCCCTGGAACACATTTCTTACTAATAAACATCTACATTCTGTCTAGCCTATTAAGCTGAAGTGAACCATCAAGCTTTCACTTTTTACAGATTTGCACAAGTGAAGAAAAAGTGGCTTAGGGGCTTAACTCTGATCATGGCTCATTTAGAGTGGTTGGTTACTGTATAATATTTCTGAAATAAGATAATAGTGAGCTATTAGTGACCCTAATGGAAAAATACACTCCAAATTCATAAATAAATTAAAAACAGAAAAATAATTCTACATGTGATGATAAAGAATACAGAAGCAATGTGAAAATTAACTTAATTGGAAATATTGTAAAATTATTTTCAATATCACATGTTAAATTAAGGAGTTGCTTTGACTGCTAAGTAGATAATAGAAAGAGCCAAAATAGTAAGACTGATTAGAATTTGTGCAAATGCTTTACAAATTACTTATTTTCTAGAGCCATCATATTACTTAAGGGCAGTACATTTAATAAAAAGACAGTTCAAGTTGAACTAGATGCCAGTTTTTCTTGTCTGTCTGTTTCTTGAGTTGGAGTCTCACTCTGTTGCCCAGGCTGGAGTGCAGTGGCATGCTGAGAGCCACCACAGCCTCGACCTGCTGGGCTCAGGTGATCCTTCCACCTCAACCTTCCAAGTAACTGGAACTACAGGCACACACCACCATGCCTGGCTAATTTTTTTATTTATTATAGAGATGAGGTCTCACCAAGTTGCCCAGGCTGATGGGCTCTGGCAATCCTCTCACCTCAGTCTCCCAAAGTGCTGGGATTATAGGCGTGAGCCACCACGCCCAGCCTATGCCAGTTTTAAGTAGATAATTTGAACAAATTTTCAAAATCTTCTCAAACCATATTTCATTTTTTTTAATTCAGAGAGTTAAAAATACATTCCCTAGGATCCAGTGATTTCCTTACACATAGTTGGCAGTCAAACTATTTTGAAAGAAAATAAATGTTGAAAGAAAAAAAAATGAAGCCGGGCTCGGTGGCTCAGCCTGTAATCCCGCGCCTTTGGGAGGCTGAGGTGAGTGGATTGCCTGAGCCCGCGGGTTCGAGACCCACCTGGGCAGCTAGACCTCATCTCTACAAAATAAAAAATAAAAAAATTTGCCGGGTGGTAGCGCGCGCCTGTAGTTCCAGCTACTTGGAGGGCTGAGGCGAAAGGATCGCCGGAGCCCAGCAGGTCGAGGCTGCGGCGGCCGGGAGCGGCCACTGCACTCCAGTCTGGGCGACAGAGTGAGACTCCAACTCAAAAAAAAAAAAAAAAAGAAAGAAAAAAAAAAATGAACAAATGAACACCAGGAGAAAAACTTCTCTCCTTGGCACTGGAGAGGAGTCTGGGTGCTAGAGAGAAATAAACTGAAAATCAGTTGTGATTCTTCTAGAATTAACTTCATCTTCCGAATCTCCATTGCTAGTCCAATCCTTCCTCGAGAAGTTCAGATTCCAGCTCTAACTCAACACCTCCGCTTCGGACAGTGCAACCAACATGTTAAGAATATAAACTGGCTGGCTGGGCTCAGTGGCTCAGCCTATAATCCCAGCACTTTGGGAGACCGAGGTGAGAGGATTGCCTGAGCCCACGGGTTTGAGACCAGCCTAGGCAACGTGGCGAGACCTCGTCTCTACAATAAATCATAAATTAGCCGGGCGTGGTAGCACGCGCCTGTGGTTCCGGCTACTTGGAAGGCTGAGGCTGGAAGGATCACCGGGGCCCAGCACGTTCAGGCTGCAGTGGCCGGGAGGGTGCCACTGCACTCCAGCCTGGACGACAGAGGGAGACTCTAACTCAAAAAGAAAAAAAAAGATAGCCAGGCTCGGTGGCTCAACCTGTAATCCCGCGCCTTTGGGAGACTGAGGTGAGTGGATTGCCTGAGCCTGCGGGTTCGAGACCCGCCTGAGCAGCGAGACCTCATCTCTACAATAAATCAAAAAATCAGTCGGGCGTGGTAGCACATGCCTGTAATTCCTCGGAAGGCTGAGGTGGAAGGATCGCCGGTGTCCAGCAGGTCGAGGCTGCGGTGGCCGGGAGCGGCCCCTGCACTCCAGTCTGGGCGACAGAGTAAGACTCCAAGTCAAAAAAAAAAAAAAAAAATTAGCCAGGTGTGATGACATGCACCTTAGTCCTGAGGCAGGAGGATTCCTTGAACTCAGGAGTTTCAGGCTGCAGTTAGCTCTGATCATGCCACTGTACTCTAGCCTGGATGACAGAGCAAGACCCTGTCTCTAAAAATAAATAAATAAAAAGAGAAGACAATTTAAGAGAATCTGTTCTTGTGATCCTAAAGAAAGAAAGAATCTTTGCCAAAGGGATGAACAGAGAGATGAAAGCTATTGAAAAGATAATAGGCCAATTTAAGCTTGAGAAACAGAAGGTATATGAGAATGGAAAAAAAAAAAACCCCCACAATCCTGGGGTGATCTGGAGGGAAAATGAGTCTTCAGAGAAAAGAAGGTGAATTAAATATTGTCTGAAAAGATTAAGGATATGGGTAGATTGCAACTATTTTCAACTGGGCTTCCTCTTCGGAATAGGCTCCCGGTTCCCGGTGGGAGCCAGAACACATTACTTGAGCTGAGTGACTTTCTCTCAATTCCCACAGCAATGGTCCCTCTGGGATCTGGAATGGGCCTCACTCCTCTAGATGCATGGAGGATGACGTTAACCAAGTCCACCGGGGATGGCGCAGGGCACCCAGGCTTAATTGCTCTTAGAATCCCAGTTGAAAAGGATCTCCAGTAAAGAAGTGTTTGGAAAAAACACAGTAATCAGTGACTCAGCCTGTAATCTCAGTACTTCGGGAGGCCAAGTCGAGTAGATTGTCTGATTCTGCAGGTTCGAGACCAGCCTGGGCAACTTGGCGAAACCCCATCTCTACCAAAAAAAAATCAAAAAATTAGCTGGACGTGGTAGCACTTGCCTGTAGCTCCAGCTTCTTGGAGGGCTGAGGTGGAAGGATCGCCTGAGCCCAACAGGTCCACTGGGGTGGCCGTGAGCGTGACACTCCACTCCAGCCTGGGTAGTGGGGTGAGACTCCAACTCAAAAAAAAAAAAAAAAATCACAGTAACAATGATTATCTTCAGATAAAAATGAAGATCTCACCCCGTGGAATTTCAGGTCTCTCTGAGCCCACGCTGCATGATTCCGGAGTGGGGTGAAAGCCCTTCCAGACCCAGCTATCCTGACCAACTACCCCCACCTGGCTTGCGCCATGGTGCCCTGCTCCCGGCCTCTTATTTCGGGAACCTACCGTCCCCCCTGTAGTCCTAGCTACTCGGGAGGCTGGAGGGGGAGGCCCCCCGAACTCAGCAGCTGTAACAGCATCCCCTGCCCTCAGCCCTGCCCGTCACAGCGCTGGAGGGCAACTCCGGAGCTTCTCAGCGCCAGGGGACCCCATCTCACCGGGCCATGCCCTGTCCCGTGGGTAAATGGAGGACCCTCCCACGGAACATTATGTGGAGCTCTGGCCTTTAAAGTATATCCAAGCCGGGCTCAGCGGCTCAGCCTGTAATCCCACGCCTTTGGGAGGCTGAGGTGAGTGGATTGCCTGAGCCCGCGGGTTCGAGACCCGTCTGGGCAGCGAGACCTCATCTCTACCATAAATCAAAAAATTAGTCGGGCGTGGTAGTGCGCGCCTGTAATTCCGGCTCCTCGGAAGGCTGAGGCGGAAGGATCGCCGGAGCCCAGCAGGTCGAGGCTGCGGTGACCGGGAGTGGCCACTGCACTCCAGTCTGGGCAACAGAGTGAGACTCCAACTAAAAAAAAAATAAAATAAAATAAATAAAGTATATCCAGCTTGGCACACCCACTTCTCAGGACTTTGCGATCTCCTTTCACCCCCTGCCCTGGCAGGTCTTCCAGTTCTACCGCCCTCAACGTGGACCAATACTTTTCTCACGCTTCTAAGCTGCCACCCTGCAGTATATTAGCGCCATCTCCTGGGGTCCTTGCCAAGGTGTTAATCCAGTACCATGAAAGAAAGTTCTCATCAATAATCTCTCCCTTTTCCAGTGTCCTATTCCATCTCCCTTGGTTCAGGACCCTCAGGATCCGGTTCCATGCATGCGCTCCCAGTTCCTTTGGGTGCACGTTGACCAGGCCTACAGCCACTTCAGGGTACAGTCCCTTTTCTCTCTTGGCAGGCCCTGCACTTCCCTGGCTGGGTTACGTTGTGACTTGGCCCTTAGTATGGGTCTGATGGCCAAGAGGGAGGATAGAAAGGCATCCTGAGTAGGGCGTGGGTTTTCCTGCAAGACAAGAACCTCTGCACAATCTTCAGATAAGCTAGGCTTTAACGGAGAGGAGTGGGTTACTTCTGCAGGCCCGGAGGGTCCCATGGAGCCTAATGATTCCAGACTTTTGAGTGCTTGGACCCAAATGTTCCCACCCAAAGTCTCAGAGTATTTCTTTCTTCCAAATCAGCACCCTGGCCTAGATGCAGCAGAACTGGCTGGAATTGAGAATTCAATATTTTCTGGAAAGTTGCTACTCTTATAACGTGGGGGTCCAAAGCTTTGCTGCTCTGAGACCACAGGAGATGAGAATCTGTTTATATACAGCCCGGGAGGTACCATGGCTGCACACTTCCCATGCATTGGTGACTTATCATACCCAGGCTTTCATTATCTTTCCCCAAAGCATTGATGGCTCCAAGTAACAGCCATCTAATTCCAAAATTCTTATATTTACTCAATTTCCACTGAAGCTCTCAAGCCCCTGATTGTTGCCCTTGCCAGTGTAACCTCTCCCACCAGTGTCCCGTCCTAGTTGACCTCTTGTGAGAGTGTGAACACCTGTACTGGAACCACGTAGCCAGGGCTATCAGTGCTCCACCCACTACCGTGATGGCGCCTTATTGCCACCAGCCAGGCCCAACAACAAAATCCTGCTCTAGGGCTGGGTGCAGTGGCTCACACCTGTACTCCTAGCTCTTGGGGAGGCCAAGGTGGGAGAATTGTTTGAGCCCTGTAGTTTGAGACCAGCCTACAAAAAATAATATTAAAAAATTAACCTGGTGTGGTGATGCGTGTCTATAGTTCCCGTTACTCAGGAGGCTGAGGTAGAAGGATTGCCTGAGCCCAGGAAGCAGGAAGTCAAGGATGCAGTGAGCTATGATTGTGCCACTCTACTCCGGCCTGCAATGCAGAGTGAGACCTCAAGTCAAAAAATAAAAAATAAAATAATAGCATGAATAAATAGCCACTTAAGAGTTATCGGTGACGGCAGCCTGGACAATATAGTGAGAACATATCTCTACAAAAATAAAAAATTAGCTGGGCATGGTGGCACACCTGTAGTCCCAGCTACTTGGGAGACTGAGGTAGGAGAATTGCTTGAGCCCAGGAGTTTGAAGCTACAGTGAGCTGTGATTATGTCACTGCACTCCAGCCTGGGCAACAGAGGGAGATCCTGACTCAAAAAAAGAATAAAACAAGCCGGGCTCAGTGGCTCAACCTGTAATCCTGCGCCTTTGGGAGGCTGAGGTGAATGGATTGCCTGAGCCCATGGGTTCGAGACCCGCCTGGGCAGGCGAGACCTCATCTCTACAATAAATCAAAAAACCAGCCGGGCGTGGTAGCGCGCGCCTGTAATTCTGGCTACTAGGAAGGCTGAGGCGGAAGGATCGCCGGAGCCCAGCAGGTCGAGGCTGCGGGGGCCGGGAGCAGCCACTGCACTCCAGTCTGGGCTACAGAGTGAGACTCCAACTCAAAAAAGAAAAAAAAAACCTATCCTAGAGCCAATTCCTAGGACCTCATCCAATAGCAGCTGTCAGAGGCAGGGTTCACTGGCAACATACTCGGAGACACTGAGATTTCTATGTAGAGGTCATAGGCAAGTAACTGCAAAAATGGCACCTGTAAGGGGTGAAGGATTTGGCAGAGAGAAAAGTCGGACACAGCTCAGGGGACCTATGGCAGCTCTGGAGCTGGGATGACCCTCAAGGTATCGCAGACTGAGGCAGGTAGACAAGGCTTTGCACCCCAAAGGAGCCAGTCATTGGACGGGCACTGTCCCTAGGGAAGTAGCATCATCTCGGGCAAAGTGTCTTTCTTCAATGAAGGACAATGCCAAGAAAGCACCACAGTGAGAGGCATCAATCAACTCCCCCCCCACAACTGGAGCAATCAGTAGTGCCTCCAGTCCTGGAGCGGAGATCCCCACGGTACCCCTCAGCACCCCAACTCTCACAACACTGGGTGCATTACTCACTGTCTTTTTTCTTTCTTTCTTTGTCTACACATGCACCTATACTTACCTTTTTTTTTTTTTTTGTAGAGACTGTCTCACGAAGTCTCAAACCTCAACCCCAGGCAATCCTCTGGCCTCAGTCTCCTAAAGTGCTGGGATTACAGGTGTGAGTCACCATACGCCCGGCCTATACTTACTTTTTTTTTTTTTTTTTTTAAGTTGGAGTCTCACTCTGTGGCTCAGGCTGGGGAGTAGTGGCATGCTCACAGTCACTGCAGCCTCAACCTGATGGGCTCAGGCGATCCTTCCGCCTCAGCCTTCCAAGTAGCTGGGACTACAGGCACTCGCTACCACACCTGGCTTATTTTTTGATTTATTGTAGAGATGAGATCTCACGAAGTGCCCAGGTTGATCTTGAACCTGCGAGCTCAGACAATACACGTCTCGGCCTCCCAAAGTGCTGGGATTACAGGCTGAGCCACTGAGCCTGGCTTATACTTACCTTTCTTTTCTTTTCTTTTTTTTTGAGTTGGAGTCTCACTCTGTCATCCAGACTGGAGTGCAGTGGCCGCTCCCGGCCACCGCAGCCTCGACCTGCTGGGCTCCGGCGATCCTTCCACCTCAGCCTTCCGAGTAGCCGGAACTACAGGCGTCCGCTACCACACCCGGCTGATTTTTTGATTTATTGTAGAGATGAGGTCTCGCCAAGTTGCCCAGGCAGGTCTCGAACCCATGGGCTCAGGCAATCCACTCACCTCAGCCTCCCAAAGGCGCGGGATTACAGGCTGAGCCACCGAGCCCAGCTTATATTTACCTTTCTAAGACGACTGCTTTCTGACCTTAACAATAAGGGAATACAGTTAACCCTTGATCAATGCGGGGATTACGGGGTAACTCCCAAAACACTTAGCTGCTAATAGCCTACTGTCAACAAGAAGCCTTATCAGTAACATAAACAGATATTTATATGTTATTTAACAGATATTTTATATGTTATATGTATTACATAATGCATTTGTACAATAAAGTAAACTAGATAAGAGAAAGTGTTATTAAGAAAGTCATAGCCGGGCTCGGTGGCTCAGCCTGTAATCCCGCGCCTTTGGGAGGCTGAGGTGAGTGGATTGCCTGAGCCCGCGAGTTCGTGACCCGCCTGGGCAGCGAGACCTTCTCTACAATAAATCAAAAAATCAGCCAGGCGTGGTAGCGCATGCCTGTAATTCCGGCTACTTGGAAGGCTGAGGCGGAAGGATCGCCGGAGCCCAGCAGGTCGAGGCTGCGGTGGCCGGGAGCGGCAACATAGTGAGACTGGGCAACATAGTGAGACCCCGTCTTCACCAAAAAAAAAAAAAAAAAAAAGTTTTTTTAGGTAGCTGGGAGTGGTGGTATGCACCTGTAGTCCCAACTACATGGGACACTGAGGCAGAAGAATCGCCTGAGCCCTGGAGTTTGAGGCTATGACAGAGTGAGACCTGGCTCAACAAAAAAAAAAGTGCAAGCAAACATGTGAGGTGTTAGCAAGGTTGTTCCTTTCAGCCTGAATTATAGAACAATCTCATCACTGTCTTTCTAGTATACTCCATACTCACATCTCATCTCTAGAACAGTTAGTAGTTTACTTTTCCCCAATATTTATCTTTAACGTCAACGTTATTGCGTCTCCAAAAAGTTGCAATTATGGTGTTGAGACATGGTAATTTATTATGTATATCTTTGAGTTATTTTTCACCATAATTAATTTCTAGCTAGCCGCGGTGGCTCAAGCCTATAATCCCAGCACTTTAGGAGGAGAAGGCAAGAGGATTGCTTGAGCTCAGGAGTTCGAGACCAGACTGAGCAGCATGGCGAGACCTCATTTCTACAATAAATTAAAAAAAAAAAAATTAGCCAGGCATGGTGACATCGCCTGTGGTTCCAGCTACTTGGAAGGCTGAAGCAGAAGGATTGCCTGAGCCCAGCAGATAGAGGCCGCAGTGGCTGTGAGCATGCCACCGCACTCCAGTCTGGGCAACAGAGTGAGACTCTGACTCAAAAAATAATAATTTCTAAAATAGGTTCTAGAATAGCCAAAAATATTTTCATCTATAATCTGGGACTCTATAAAAAATAAAATTACACGCCGGACTCAGTGGCTCAGCCTGTAATCCTGCGCCTTTGGAAGGCTGAGGTGAGTGGATTGCCTGAACCCGCGGGTTCGAGACCCACCTTGGCAACTTGGCGAGACCACATCTCTAGATAAATCAAAAAATGAGCCAGGCGTGGTAGCACATGCCTGTAATTCCGTCTACTTGGAAGGCTGAGGTGGAAGGATCGCTGGAGCCCAGCAGGTCGTGACTGCGGTGACCGGGAGCAGCGACTGCACTCCAGTCTGGGCAAAAGAGTGAGACTCCAACTCAAAAAAATAATAAAATAAAATAAAATAAAATTACATGATGTATTGTTCTTAAACATTAAAAACTGGGCCAGGCATGGTGGCTCACACCTATAATCCCAATACTTTGGGAGGCCAAGGAAGATTGCTTGAGCCCAGGAGTTTGAGACCAGCCTGGGCAACATAGCAAGATCTTGTCTCTACCAAAAATCAAAAAATTAGCCAGGTGTGTTGGCACATGTCTGTAGTCCTAGCCACTTAGGAGGCTGACATAGGAGAATTGCTTGGGCCCGGGAGCTGAAGGCTGTAGTGAGCCATGAGTAAACGTGTCACTGCTCTCCGGCCTAGGTAACAGAGTGAGACCCCAATTCTAAAAACTGGCCAGGCATAGTGGTTGATGCCTGTAATCCCCATGTTTTGGGAAGCAGGAGGCAGATTACTTGAGATCAGGAGTTTGAGAGCAGCCTGGGCAACATGGCGAGACCTTGTCTCTACAAAGAATTTAAAAATTAGCCAGGTGTGGTGCTTCACTTCTGTAGTCCTAGCCACTTAGGAGGCTGAGAAGGGAGGATCCCTTGAGCCCAGGAGTTCAAGATTTCAGTAAACTATAATCATGCTACTGCGTTCTAGCCTGAGAAAGAGCGAAATGGTCTCTTAAAAAATTAAATTAAATTAAATGAAAAACTGCTCTCAAAAAATGTTGACCAGTTAGTTTAAAGGAGATTCGTAAATGAATCATGTAATTTTAAATAAGTCTCACTAGATGGAGCTAGTTACAAATAAATACTTTTTCATAGAGTCTCAATTTCTGAGTTTAAAAATGTATCAGACATGTAAATACGAATTGCGTGTCTAAATCTGTCTGGTCGATGTGTAAGAAAATATTTTTTAAACTCTAAGATACTTTCCACTGAAAATAACAGATCACATCTTAAACAAAATTCTAGAGTGAGCCTAAGTAACTCCTTACCTTTTCCAAATATTTTGGAATATTTGAAATGTTTGTGCAAGAATTCTAATGCGCTTAATTATGGCGTCACTTTGTGTGTTTAGGAAGAAAGAGCCAGACTGTGATTTATAAGTTTCCCTCCAACTTCAATAACTCATAAAATGATCAAGGTTGGTATATGAAGTGTAAAAGCATAATTTATATAGGCAAGGGTTCGAAATATATTAGCTTAGAGTTACTTTAAAATGGTTGTGCAATGCATGAAGCTACAACATGGTAAACCTTAAGGAATTAAGTATATCTTAACTTGATTCCATGTTGTAATACAACGCAAAAACTTGAGAATAGAAGATACCATCAACACCATGTTTAAACACAATGTATCCTATGGATTTAGTGCTCTCTATAGTGTCATTAGCTACATAAAGCCCTCATTTTCAAAAAGGGACTGGTGGCCGGGCACAGTGGCTCACACCTGTAATCCCAACGAGCCCAGAAGTTCAAGGCCAGCCTGGGCAATAAAGTGAGACCTCATCTCTACCCCAAAAATGTAAAAAGTTAGCTGTGTGTGGTGGTGTGCACCCGTAGCCCCAGCTACTGGGGAAGGAAGGGTGCTGAGCAGAAGCTGAGCCCAGGAGGTCAAGGCTGCAGTGAGCCGTGAGTGTCCCACTGCACTCCAGCCTGGGCAACAGAATGGGTCTCTGACCACCCCGACTCCCCGCAAAAAAGGACTGGTGACAGGAGGGGAAATCATTCTCAAATTTTCCCATGTGGAACTTTGTATTATTGCTGCTGTTTTTCTGAACCCGAACAGAATCGTATCTGTTGCTTTTTTTTTTTTTAACTTCTAAAATCTGAACATTTTCCACTCTTTTAAAAATTTCTTATCTTAGTGGAGACTGGGACAAAATAATCAGTAGCAAGCAGGAAATAAGAAGAGTCCATTGCAGTGTGGTGCAAAATAAAAGCCTCTGGGTCTAAAATCAGTCAATCAGGATCTGAACCTCAGTTACACCAGCTGTTAGCTGTGTGATCTGGATAAACTCTGTAACCTTTTGAAGCTTCCCCATCCTCACGTGTACAATGGAGATGGAATGAGAATCTTCCAAGGCTTGAGTCTGTAAGTGTGTAAAGCACTCAGTATAGTGTCTCATAAGTTAAAAAGTCTTCAGAACACATTGGCCATTACAATGGGAGACAATACCAGGTTGGAAGGGATGGCAGAATCCCAGCTGTGTTCCTGAGCCATGCTCCTGAAAATCAAACAATAGATTCCAGATCAGGAAGGGACCTTGGAAGCCCTCAGACCCAATCCTCTTCCTTTTGAAATATGGACCAGAGGCTATGTAGCTTTCAAAAGTTCACACAGTAATCTGTCTACAGTAAGAGCCACAGCAATGGATCTGAGGCTATCCCCCTGCTCTTTGTCGGGGACTCTGTGTCCATGACCCACAACCTAGCAAGAGGGCACTTGGCTAGGGCTCGTGAGCACATAGCCAGAGCACCAGAGGAGGGTGGTACTTTCCTTGGGGACTGTAAGGAAGGTAGAGGCTCTCTCCAGCTTATGGCTCCCTCACCTTTTTTTCTTTCTGAGAACTCTGTCACCCAGCCTGTGGTGCAGTGGCACTATCACGAGTCACCGCAGCCTTGACCTACTGGGTTCAGGCGATCTTTCCACCTCAGCTTCCAGAGTATCTGGGACTACAGGCACACCCCACTACAACTGGCTAAATTTTTTATTTCTTGTAGAGACCATGTCTTGCTATGTTGCCCAGGTGGTGTAAAACTCCTGGGCTGGAGCAATCCTCTCACCTTAGCCTCCGAGTGCTGGGGTTTCAGGCATACTTTTGAGAAACAATTCGTATGGAGAAAAAGAACAAAAAAATTGTTCTACTTTAAAAAAAAGATGTAAAGAGAGACTGGTGATTTGCTTAGTCAGAGTTTCGTTTTTAAAACATAAAATAAGCCGGGCTCGGTGGCTCAGCCTGTAATCCTGCGCCTTGGGAGGCTGAGGGGAGTGGATTGCCTCAGCCCACGGGTTCGAGACCCACCTGGGCAACTTGGTGAGACCTCATCTCTACAATAAATCAAAAATTAGCCGGGCGTGGTAGCGCACTCCTGTGGTTCCAGCTACTTGGAAGGCTGAGGCGGAAGGATCGCTGGAGCCCAGCAGGTCAGAGGCTGCAGTGGCCGGGAGCGGCCACTGCACTCCAGTCTGGGTGACGGACTGAAACTCCAACTCAAAATAATAATAATAATAATATTGACTCAAAAAGGAAAACAACTATAACATCAGACTTTGCAAAATACTGACAATGAGAACAATATATTTTTTAAAATTTAGTTTAGGTTCTGTAACCAAGCTACATGGTAACTCATAACCTTAAATATTTTTCTTCCTTTTTTTTTCATGTTGGAGTCTCACTCCGTCACCCAGGCTGGAGTGCAGTGGCACGCTCCCAGGCACTGCAGCCTCAATCTGCTGGGCTCAGGCAATCCTTCCACCTCAGCCTTCCAAGTAGCCGGAGCTACAGGTGCATGCTACCATGACCAGCTAATTTTTTTTATTTATTGTAAAGATGAGGTCTCGTCAAGTTGCCCAGGCTGTTCTCAAATCCGCAATCTCAGGCAATCCACTTGCCTTGGCCTCCCAAAGTGCTGGGATTACAGGCTGAGCCACCTAGCCCAGCCTGTTTTTCTTCCTTTTTAAAAAATAATTGCTTTTTTTTTTTTTTTTTGGTAGATACTAGGTCTCACTATGATGCTCAGGCTGTCTTGAACTCCAGGCTTCAAACAGTCCTCCTTCCTCAGCCTTCCAAAATGCTGGGAAACAAGTATGAGCCACTGTGTCCAGCCTGTTTCTCTTCTTAAAAAAAAAAAAAAAAAGCAATTCTGTAATCTTGACATTTTGGAGGCTGAAGTGGGATTATCATTTGAGGCCAGAAGTTCAAGACCAGCCTGGGCAACACAGCAAGACCCTGTCTCTAAAAAAATAGGCGTAGTGACACGTAACTGTAGTCCTAGCTACTTGAGAGGCTGAGGTGGGAGAATCACTTGAACCCAGTAGGTCAAGGCTATAATGAGCTATGATCACACCTTAGCACTCCAGCCTGGGTGACAGAGTAAGAGACAGTGTCTCAAAAAAAAAAAGCTATTCAATTTATAAAATTAGAATGGCTAAAACAAATCTAAGTGATAATTAAATAACAGGTATACAAATGAAATAAGCATTTTCCTATCAAATTCAGTCTACATTCACACACACACACACACACACACACACACACACACACACACACACACACACACACACCTCATAAGTAAAATAAGAAATGAGCCAGGCTCAGTGGCTCAGCCTGTAATCCCAACACTTTGGGAGGCTGAGGCGAGTGGATTGCCTGAACCCACAGGTTCGAGACCCACCCGGACAACTTGGCAAGATCTCATCTCTACAATAAATCAAAAATTAGCCAGGTGTGGTAGTGAACACCTGCAGTTCCGGCTACTTGGAAGGCTGAGGTGGAAGAATCGCCGGAGCCCAGCAGGTCAAGGCTGTGGTGGCCGGGAGCGGCCACTGCCCTCCAGTCTGGGCGACAGAGTGAGACTCCAACTGAAAAAAAAAAAAGAAATGAGCAATATGCTAGAAATTTTAAGATAAGGTAACAATCATTAGCATATGCAGATAAAACAGAAATCTTAATAAACTAGATGATTAGCAGAAAAATATAATAGCCAAAGGTGACTCAAGAAGTTTAAAACTTGAAACTTATGAGTAAAGGAAAAGATTTAAGTTATCACAGGAAAAATTTCAAGCCCTCAAAGAAACAGAAGGTTTCCAAGCTCAGATAGTTTTACAGTTAAATTGTTTTAAACTTTCCACAGCTTGTCAAAGATACACAAAATATGAAAATGATAAAAACTAATGTATCGGCCAAACTGTGTTTATGCTGCAGAACTCATCTGTACCTATATGAATCCTATATTCCCTCTTCCTTGCATATACCCATGGAAGTCTACCTCTAATGTGCCTCTGCTGGGATATTTGACTGGCTTTCTGGTCTCTTTGGCTAATAGAATATTCCGTTTTTTTCCTGGTCAGCTCCACAGAACTCTGATGTTGATGACATTTGCCTTTTTTTTTTTTTTTTTTTTTTGAGAAAGCAGGAATTATTGAGAGGACAGAAAAACTCCCACAGTGGGAGGTACCCAAAGGGATTGCTGACCTTCTTTCATATTTTTAATGATGAGCCATTCAACTCTCAAAACATTTTTTTTTTTTTTTTTTTT
>NW_007252902.1:443346-448546 GCF_000164805.1 Carlito syrichta | reverse complement strand
CCTGCTGGGCTCCGGCGATCCTTCCACCTCAGCCTTCCAAGTAGCTGGAACTACAGGCAGTCAAAACATTTTTAAATGACATCTGATTGCATTCAGGAAAACTCTGTGGTTTTGAGAGACCATGAGGTAATATTTCTCAAGATCAATCTACTAATTAGTCCTTCCAGTTATTTAATCATTCTAAAATTGCAATAATTAAAATAGGGCGATACTGACACAAGACTTGCTTTCTGTGAAATAGAATAGAGAGCACAGAAACAGTCATGAGATTTTTAAATAACATAATATGCAATAATTACTGATCATTAAGAAGGAAGGAAATTGTTCTATTTGTTGCCTACGTTGCACTGTAGAAACTGACTAGCTATTTGATAATGCAAAAAATAAATAAAGTCAGGTGTGGTGGCACAAGCCAGGTACTGGAGAGGCTGAGGCAGGAGGATTGCTGGAACCTAGAATATCCAGGCTGTGGCATGACAAGATCGTGCCTGTGAATAGCCACTGCACTCCAGCCTGGGCAACATAGGGAGATTCTGCCTCTAGAAACAAATAAATGAGTGAATTAATCCCAGATGAATTAAAGATCCAAATAGAAAATAGAAAAAAAACTATAACATAGGCCAGGCTCGGTGGCTCAGCCTGTGATTCCAGCACTTTGGGAGGCCGAGACGAGTGGATTGCCTGAATCCGCAGGTTCGAGACCAGTCCAGGCAACTTAACGAGCCCTCGTCTCTACAATAAAATAAAAAATTGTCGGGCGTGGTAACGCGCATCTGTAGTTCTGCTACTTGGAAGGCTGAGGTGAAAGGATCGCTGGAGTCCAGCAGGTCGATGTTGGGATGGCTGTGGGCGTTTGTGCCACTGCACTCCAGCCTGGGCAAAGGAGTGAAACTCCAACTTAAAAAAAAACAAAAATACTATAACATGAACATTTTATCTTCTCTTCAAGTAAGAACATTTTATCTTCTCTTCAAGCTTTCTAAACTTAAATACAAAAGAGAATATAGTCCATTAAACTACATAAAAATTTAAAACATCTATATAAATATGACCTAAAAGTGATAACCAATTGAAAACAATATTTACAACAAACATGAAAAATGAGTAATACTTTTTATTATAAAAAGCTTATGCAAAACAGTAAGAAAAACATTGAGGCCTCAATATAAAATGGAGCAAAATAGGCCAGGCTCGGTGGCTCAGCCTGTAATCCTGCACTTTGGGAGGCCGAGGTGAGTGGATTGCCTGAGCCCACGAGTTCGAGACATGCCTGGGCAATTTGGAGAGACCTCATCTCTACAATAAATCAAAAAAAATTCGCCGGGCATGGTAGCACGCACTTTTAGTTCCAGCTACTTGGAAGGCTGAGGCGGAAGGATTGCCGGAGCCCAGCAGGTCAAGGCTGCGGTGGCCAGGAGCGGCCACTGCACTCCAGTCTGGGTGACAGAGACTCCAACTCAAAAAAAAAACCCAAGAAAACAAAAAAGAAACATGAAAATTTTAACCTTACTAGAAATCAAATGAAAGCAAAAATGTTAAATGGCAAGATGTTCTACTATTTCTATGAAATTACAAAGATTACAAAAACAAATACTAAGTGGTGACAAAGGAGTAATAATATAAACATTCTCACATACTTCTGTTGCGAGTTCATCAATATAAACATTTCTGGAAAGCCATTTAACACTATCAAACATATTTAAATACAGTACCTTTTAATCCAGTTTATCCATATATTACTAATCTATTGCTCCTTAATAAAGCACACTAATAGGCCAGGTGCAGTGGCCTGTAATCCCAGCACTTTGAGAGGCCAGGACAAGAGGATTGCTTGAGCCTAGGAGTTTGAGACCAACCTAGGCAACATAGTGAGACCTACAAAAAAAAAATTCAAAAAATTAGCAGGGCATAGTGGCATGAACCCGTAGTCCCAGCTACTCGGAAGGCTGAGGCTGGAAGAATTGCCTGAGCCCAAGATCAAGGCTACAGTAAACCATGATCATGCCACTGCATTCCAGCCAGGGCAACAAGAGTGAGACCCCGACTCAAAAAAAAAAAAATAACACTTATGATCTCGCATCGTTTCTACAGGACAGAAATCTGGCCGCAGCTTGGACTAGTGGCTCAGGGCTTTCCATAAGATTTCATTCCAGCTGTTGGCCAGGGCTTCGGTTGTCTGAAAACCACAGCAGCTCATTCACACAGCCCTTGGCAGGAGGCCTCAGGTCCTTACCACATGGTCCTCTCCCTAGGAATACTAAAGTCTTCCCAAGTCAGCTGTCTTCTGCCAGAGCAAGCAATCCAGCAGAGAGAGAACAAGGAAGAATCTTCAGAAGTCAGACACCCCCTCATTTTAGCAATATCCTATTGGTTACACAAAAAAGCTCTATTCGGTGTGGGTGGGGCTGGGGGCAGGGGATGGCACTTACCCAAAGGCAGGAATACCAGAAGAGAGAACTTATTAGAGGCTGGTCAAGGGGGTCTCTTTGAAGGAATCTAATCCGATACTCTGAAATGCAGTAAAACTTCACGCATTAGATATTCATTCTCATAATATTTATAGTAGTAACAATTTGCAAACACAATATTCAACAATGGAACTGGTTAAGTAAATTGTGGCCTCTCTACCCAGTGAATATGATAGTCAACTGTATGCTATATTGCCTCTTATGTATAGTTTCAAGTAAATAAGCATCATTTTAATATTTCTATATATATCTATATGTATAGAAAAATAATGAAGGCCAGCACTGTGGCTCACACCAATAATCCCAGGACTTTGGGAGGCCAAGGAGAAAGGATTGCTTGAAGCCAGGAGTTCAAGACAAGCCTGGGCAACATAGTGAGACCTCATCTCTACAAAAAAAATTTTAAAATATTAGCCAGGTATGGTGGTGCATGCCTGTTGTCCCAGCTACTCAGGAGACTGAGGCAGAAGGAGCCCATGAGGTCAAGGCTGCAGTGAGCCATGATCATGCCACTGCACTCCAGTCTGGGTGACAGAGTGAGACCTGACTCAAAAAAAAGGATGAGAAAAAAATAGACTAAATTTTAATGATGACTGCCCCCGCATGATAAGATTTTGAGTTATTATTTACTTTATTCTTCATACTTTTCTCCATTTAAAAAATTTTATAAAATGGGCATAGACAATCAGAAATAATCCTTTCGAGGAATTATAGCTACCACTGGAACGAATGTGCTTATCGTCTAATGGAAAGACCAAAAAAAAGCAAAAAAACTCACTGATCTTGGAAGTGTTACCAATATTATTCCATTTTCAGTCCAACACATTGCAAAAGCATGTTGAGGAAGAGTAATATACTAGTCTGTGTGTATTTTTTTTTTTAATTTTTTTCCTTTTTCTTTTTTTTTTTTGAGTTGGAGTCTCACTCTGTCACCCAGACTGGAGTGCAGTGGCCGCTCCCGGCCACCGCAGCCTCGACCTGCTGGGTTCCGGCGATCCTTCTGCCTCAGCCTTCCAAGTAACCGGTATTACAGGCATGTGCTACCACGTCCGGCTGATTTTGTGATTTTATTGTAGAGATGAGGTCTCGCTGCCCAGGAGGGTCTCGAACCTGTAGGTTCAGGCAATTCACTCACCTCAGCCTCCCAAAGGTGCGGGATTACAGGCTGAGCCACCAAGCCCCGCTTGTGTGTATGTATTATGTACAAAGTAGCAAATGAATGACAGCAAATGCTTTTAGAGTGCCTCGTAAAGTTTACAAAGCCCATTCACATAGTTATTCGCTTGATAAACCAGAGTACTTCTGCAATTAACACCCTTCTCAGCTATTTATATCACTCTTGAGATGTTTGAAAAATGCCCTTTGTTCATTGTAACTGAATGGAGTCAAATTCTTCCCAGGCCTATGACTGTGCAACATTTAGAGAAAACCAACAAATTGTATGTGTGTACACCCAAGGGCAGAATTTGTTTAAGAGAACTGAAATATGACTGAGTTGAATCTTTTCCTACTCTGGCTAATGGTTATCACTTTTAACTGTGTTCTTTTCAAAGCTTTATTACACAAGTCGTGAAAATACTGAGCTTAAGCCTGCTAACGGGAAGTAAGTAATCTCCTCATGCTTTAAAGGTGTATTTATTATTTCAGGGCAACAGGGTCACATTGCAAGATCCTGAAAATTAATACACAGGCAAATTAGAAAGTTTATCATGGAATTTGCCTTGCTAGGGGTCTTAGCTGCTCAGCTGTCCTCAGCAGAATTTTGTTGAAGGGTGTAGTTTCATCATTTCTTGCCAGATTTTTAAAGCATGACACGTTATATTGCTAAAGCTAAGTAATTCTCCCATGAGGGGGAAACAACTACCATAATAGTATTACATATCTTCCACTTTACTTATTTATGAAAACGTAAAAAGGTATTGCCAGGTGAATAGAATGCTTTATTCTAAATCGAAATGACAAAGCAAACTTCTAGAAGGTGTATAATCAGCAAAGATTGAGGGTCTGGTTATAAGCAAAGGGATAAAGGAAAGAGGCAGTTATTTATTTATTTATTTATTATTTTTTTAGTAGGAGTCTTACTTTGTCGCCCAGGCTGGAGTGCAGTGGGACGCTCCCGGCCACCACAGTCTTGTCCTGCTGGGCTCAAGCGATCCTTCCACCTCAGCCTTCCAAGTAGTGGAACTACAGGCATGCACCACCACACCTGGCTAATTTTTCTTAATTGATTGTAGAGACAAGGTCTTGCCAAGTTGTCCAGGCTGGTCTCTGAACCTGTGGGCTCAGGCAATCCTCTTACCTCGGTCTCCCAAATTGCTGGGATTACAGGGCAGTAATTTAAATTGCAGATATAATGCCTGTAAAACAAAGGGAACAGTTGACACCGTGTCTGGTTGATATAATGGGAAAACCAATAACTTGGGTTTCAAAGGAGATTTTTTTTTTTAACACTTGAATGATTTAACTATATAACCACCAGCTCTCCCCCTCATGTTATTTTTTGTTTGTTTTGAGTTGGAGTCTCACTCTGTCGCCCAAATTGGAGTGCAGTGGCCGCTCCCGGCCACCGCAGCCTCAACCTGCTGGGCTCCAGCGATCCTTCCGGCTCAGCCTTCCAAGTAGCTGGAACTACAGGCGCACGCTACCACGCCCGGCTGACGTTTTGATTTATCGTAGAGATGAGGTCTCGCCAAGTTGCCCAGGTGGGTCTCGAACCCTCGGGCTCAGGCAAT
>NW_007252902.1:435957-443262 GCF_000164805.1 Carlito syrichta | reverse complement strand
AGGCACAGGATTACAGGCTGAGCCACGGAGCCCGGCTTCCCCTTCACGTTAAAAAGTAACCAGGTGGCCAGGCCTACTGGCTCAGTCTGCAATCCTAGCACTTTGGGAAGCCAAAACGAGTGGATTGCCTGAGCCCAAGGGCTCAAGACCAGCCTGAGCAACTTGGTGAGACCTCATCTCTACAATAAATCAAAAAAATTAGCCAGGCATGGTGGTGTGTGTCTGTAGTTCCAGCTCCTTGGAAGGCTGAGGCAGAAGGATCGCCTGAGCCCAGCAGGTCCACACTAGGGTGGCCGTGAGTGTGCGACTTCACTCCAGCCTGGGCAACAGAGTGAGACTCCAACTCAAAAAAAAAAGTTACCAAATGTCATAGTATAGTGGAGAAAGTCTCAGGTACTCCAAAACATATTCATTTGGGTTCCATCAGTGTGATCCTCTGACTTGATGCCAACAGACTGTCGTATGTCTCACCTTACTTTCTTTTTTTTAATACAGCAGGGGTGTTGCTATGTCGCTCAGACTAGTCTCAAATTCCTAGCCTCAAGTCATCCTCCTGCCTCAGTCTCCCGAGTAGCTGGGATTACAGGCCCGCCCACCATGTCCATCTCCTTTCAAACCATTTGTAGTTGATGGCAAAAAATGACCACAAAATCTTTGCAGCAACTTCCATAAAGATGTGACTTCTGGCCTGGGCTCAGTGGCTTATCCTGTAATCCCAGCGCTTTGGGAGGCCGACGCAAGTGGATTGCCTGAGCCCGCGGGTTGATGTCCCACCCAGGCAACTTGGCGAGACCTGGTCTCTACAATACATCAAAAATTAGCTGGGCTTGGTAGCGCGCGCCTGTAGTTCCGGCTACTGGGAAGGCTGAGGCGGAAGGATCCCCGGAGCCCAGCAGGACCACGCTGGAGTGGCCATGAATGTGCCACTGCCCTCCAGCCTGGGCGATGGAGTGAGACTCCAACTCAAAAAAAATATATGTGACTTCTGCTTCCCCACCTCTTGGACCTAGACTGACCTTGTGACTTGCTTTGGACAATAAGACATCAGCAAATATGATGCAAGCAGAAGATTGGGAAGCATTTATGCAATGGGGCTTGTCTTCTCTTGCTACTTTTGGAAATAAACTGCCAAGTGGGGATGAGATTTCTCCTCCATTTCAACAATCATTGAGTGCAGCCTTTCTGGTGAAAGTACTGGTTGCATTGAAATGTTGATAGTAGACGTTCATATTTACTTGACAAAGACTTATGCAAAAAGATTTATGAAAGTCATGAAAATGAACACAGTCTGTCTATGTCTTGGAAGAAAATAAAGTAAGTCAAAAAGAAATAAGGTAATCACCCTAAATATTTTAATAGGGTCCCAACTTCCAAATAGATTGTATTATAATAGTTACTTATGAGTCAATTGTCTGGATCTTAGAACACGCACCCACACCGTCTGTCACAGTGTCTGGCATATAACTGGTATCCAAAAAATACCTCTAGAATCAATGAGTAAACAAATGGAATGTGCAAATAAATGGCTGTAATATTCCCTGACAATAAGATAAAAACTTGTTGCACTTTGTGATAGTGAGTTTTACGTGTCAATTGGCTAAGCTTTAGTACCCAGTATATTTATTCAATTAAACACCAGCCTAGGTGAAGATGTTTTGTAAATATGATTGCTATCTACTATCAATTGACTTTAAGTAAAGAAGATTACCTTTGATCATCAGGGTGGACCTCATCTAATCAGGTTTAAATTTTTTCCAGATCAAAAAATAAATCATCTTGGTTTGCTGGCTCTCACCTTCCTTACCTTCCTCAACACCTTGTCTCAACTTAGTGGCTGTTGTGCAGTAAGTGGTATGAGTTTGAACTTGGTCACAATCATCTCAAAAGGGATGGTTTTTATTTTATTTTATTTTATGTATTTATTTACTTTGAGTCGGAATCTCACTCTGTCGCCCAGGCTGGAGTGCAGTGGCACGCTCACGGCCACCCCAGCATCAACCTGCTGGGTTCGCTCCGGCGATCCTTCCACCTCAGCCTTTCAAGTAGGTGGAACTACAGGCATGAGCTACCACACCTGGATAATTTTTTATTTATTGTAGAGATGAGGTCTCGCCAAGTTGCCTGGGCTGGTCCCGGTCTCGAACCTGCGAGTTCAGGCAATCCACTCACCTCGGCCTCCCAAAGTGCTGGGATTACAGACTGAGCCACCCAGCCCAACCAAGGATGACTATTTTAAATGCTAGATAAGAGACTATAGATAAGAGACAATTAAGGGCATTAAGATGTGTCATATTTAAGGGAGATGAGAATTTAGTAATTTGAAAAAAAATAAAATGTAATTTAAAACCAAATATTAATACATCTACTAAAAGAGGCCAAGCACAGTGGCTCACACTCGCACTTTGGAAGGCTGAAGCAGGAGGATTGCTTGAGCCCAGGAGGTCGAGGCTGTGGAGAGTACTGATTGTGCCACTGCACTCCAGCCTGGGTAACAGAGCAAGACCCTGTTTCTCAAAAGAAAAAAAACAAAAGAAATTCTATTAAATCATCTTCACAAATGACTGCATTCTTTACAGTTTATACATCACAAAGAACAGGGACTCAATAAGCATTAGTCAACTGAGTAAAAATTATAAAATGAAAGCTATCTTTGAAAAAAATCAAAAGTCAAAACATTTTTAAAAAATCAAAAACAATTTTAAGACAGAAGGAGAGTAAATGGACTTTAAGTGCTCAAAGTCTTCTTATTGTCCCGGAAGTGCCCAGGCTGGAGTGCAAGTGGCATGCTCATGACCACCGCAGCCTCAACCTGCTGGGCTCAGGCGATTCTTCCACCTCAGTCTTCCAAGTAGCTGGAATTACAGGCATGCACCACCACGTCCAACTTATTTTTTAAATTTATTGTTGTAGAGATGAAGTCTTGCCAAGTTGCCCAGACTGGTCTCAAACCCCTGGGCTCAAGCAATCCTCTCGCCTCAGCCTCCCCAAATCCTGAGATTACAGGCATGAGCCACCACGCCTGGCTAATTTTTTGAATTATAGAAGAGATGAGGTTACACCAAGTTGCCCACACTGGTCTTGAACACCTGGACTCAGGCAATCCTCTCGCCTTGGCCTCCCAAAGTGCTGGGATTAGAGATGTGAACCACAGTGCCCAGCTCTTTTATCTTTCCTAGGTGTTGTACCAAGGTATTGTCTTGGGCTCCTAGCAGAGGACCCAAGTGACATATTCAGATGTGTTATAAACCAGAAGTATGATAGTACATGAAAAATGCTAGACAGTGCTAGGCACATAGTAAGCCTTTGATGAATGTTTCACATCACTAACAATATGTGACTGATTTTTTTTTTTTTTTTTTGAGTCAGAGTCTCACTGCCACCCATGCTGGAGTGCAGTGGCACACTCATAGCACTACAGCCTCAACCTGCTGGGCTCTGGCAATCCTTCCAAGTATCTGGAACCACAGGTACGCACCACCACAACCAGGTAATTTTTTAATTTATTGTAGAGACAAGTTCTCAACAAGTTGCCCAGGCTGGTCTCCAGCCCCTGGGCTCAGGCAATCCTTTTACCTTGCGCCTCCCAAAGTGCTAGGATTACAGGCATAAACCACTGCGCCTGACATGCAACTGATTTTTTTTTCTTTTTTTTTTTGAGTTGGAGTCTCACTCTGTCACCCAGACTGGAGTGCAGTGGCTGCTCCCGGCCACTGCAGCCTCAACCTGCTGGGCTCCGGCGATCCTTCCTCCTCAGCCTTCTAAGTAGCTGGAACTACAGGTGCGCGCTACCACCCCCGGCTGATTTTTGATTTATTGTAAAGATGAGGTCTCACCAAGTTGCCCAGGAGGGTCTCAAACCCACGGGCTCAGGCAATCCACTCACCTCAGCCTCCCAAAGCGCGGGATTACAGGCTGAGCCAGCGAGCCCGGCTGCAACTGATTTTTTTAATGAATTTTTATTTTGGGTCACCACCATTATCCCAATTATATCTGGTTTGGTTTCCATCATCCTTTTCTACTGGCATAATCTAAAATCACATAATACACTGGTTCTTTTTTTTTTTAGTTGGAGTCTCATTCTTTGTCACCCAGGCTGGAGTGCAGTGGCATGCTCACAGCCACCATAGCCTCGATCTGCTGGGCCCAAGCGATCCTTCTACCCCAGTCTTCCAAGTAGCTGAAACTACAGACGCATGCCACCACACCCAGCTAATTTTGTGTGTGTAATTTATTGTAGAGAAGAGGTCTCACCAAGTTGTCCAGGCTGGTCTCGAACCCCCAGGTTCAGGTAATCCTCTCGCCTCAGCCTCCCAAAGTTCTGGGATTACAGGCTGAGCCACTGTGCTCAGCCGATTCTTTTTTTCAATACAAGTTTTATAATTGATGTACATCTATGAAGGAAAAAATCTAAACAAATATTGGCTATCATTTGCCAAAGAAGTTAAAGAAAATAAAACATAAAGAGAAAAAAGTATGATTGAAGATAATTCATTCTGCAAGGAAGTTTGTTTGGTTTTCTTTTTTCTTTTTGAGACAGGTTCTCTCTCTGCTGCCCAAGATCGGGCAGGGAATGTCTTCAGATCACACGGCAGATCTGACGCCTGTTAGAGGGGAAGAGGAAAACAGGCTTGGGCAGGGAAAGCCCTAGACCATAGTGCAGATCTGACAAAGTCTTGGATAACCTGAGAGAAAATCAGCAACTCTGGAGCAGAGATGGCCCAGGACAGGAGTCTTGTCTTGGGCTGAAGTGCCCACACTTGTACTTCCCTGAGCTCAGTCACTAGCTAGGGGCTATCCCACAAGATCAGGGTCTTGCCTCCGAAGGTGGGGTAGATCCCAGAGGTGCCATCAGCTCACTGTACTCCTTAAGAGCTAAATAACAAGTCCTTTCTTGCAGGAAGATCTCAGCAGCATTCCTCCATGGCTGCCACAGCAAAGGAGAGTTCTATCATGATCCCCATTTTTCAGACGAGATCGGGCATGATCAGGGTGGTATGGCCATAAACTTGATCCCCATTTTTCAGAAAAATAAAACGAGGCATAGAGATTACGTAATTTCCCAAAGTCACACAACTAGTAAAGAGCTCATAAATGTCTCCTATTTGCCTTGTGACTGACAGTAAAAATAATTTTATAATTTATTGGAAGCTTTTAGAAAATTCAGATTTCATCGAGAAATCATTTTAAATTGCCTTTTACAAATATTGAGTGTTTTATATTGTTTTAAAGCCTGCTAAGTATACAAAAAGAAAATAGAAAAGCACTACCATGTAAAAGTAAAAAGCAAAAAAAAATGTGGGCACCTATTTCTTAAGTTCCAGAATTGCTTAGCCTTATTTTTCTTTTTTCCTCCAATCAAAAAGTGCAGTTAGCTTTAACAGTTTAATCTCCGGACTGCAATCAAAGGTGCTACGTTTCAGTGTGAATGAAGAGTTTACAACGTGGTTTTAAATATCTGAAAACTGGAATTGCAGGAAAGTGCTTGGAGACCTCAATTACAGTAGCACTCACAGGTGCTACCATAACTGTTTTATTGCCAACATGCTGGCCACTTTGTACCTCCTCCCCTAGGATAGCGGGAGACCAGCAGGAAACAGTCAAGCAGCCAGTGGTCTAGCAGTTACAGATACTATTTACCTAATGACATTTTCCAAGTTTCTTTCTTTATGACCTAGGAACCCTTCTCCTTCTCTTCAATTTTCATGTTTCCTGACACAAAGGAAAATAAGCTTTGGGCAAGGCAGTGTCTGGGTGGTACAGGCTTCAGAATGTGTACAGGCCTTCATTTTAGCCAATCCTTTCGCTGTGATCTGTACAGGAAAGAAGAGTAGCGGGAAACTTCAGAGCTAGAACTGGAATCACCGTTCCTCTGAGTGAAAACCAAAACAATCTCTGATTCTTTAGGTTTTGGGGGGTTTTTTGAGTTGGAGTCTCACTCCGTCGCCCAGGCTGGAGTGCAGTGGCATGTTCACAGCCACCGCAGCCTCGACCTGCTGGGCTCAGGTGATGCTTCCGCTTCAGCCTTCCAAGTAGCTGGATCCACAGGCACGTATCATCATGCCCAGATGATTTTTTTGATTTATTGTAGGGACCAGGTCTCGCCAAGTTGTCCAAGTTGGTCTCGAACCCATGGGCTCAGGTAATCCTCTCACCTCTGCCTCCCAAAGTGCTGGGATGACAGGTGTGAGCCACCATGGCCAGCCTAGTTTTGTTTTTCACACTTTTCTTTTTTTTTTTTTTTGAGTGGGAGTTTTGCTGTCGCCCAGGCTAGAGTACAGTGATACAATCATAGCTCACTGCAGCCTCGAACTCTTAGGCTCAAGCAATCCTTCTGCATCAGCTTCCAGAGTAGCTGAGACTACAGGCACATGCCACCACACCCAGCTAATTTTTTTTTTTGGTAAAGATGAGGTCTCACTATGTTGTCCAGGCTGGTTTTGAACTTCTGGCCTTAATTGGTCCTCCCACCTCGGCCTCCCAAAATGCTGTAATTACAGGCATGAGCCACCACACCTGGCCAATATGGTTTTTTGTGTCTGACTTCTTTCACTTAGCATAGCATCTTTAAGATTCATCCATGTTGTAGCGCATCTCAGTGCTTCATTTCTTTTTGGCTGAATTATTTTTATTTTATTTTTTATTTTTAATTTATGCAGATAGCACATATTGACAAAGTATATATGATATTTTTATACAATCATACAATGATTAAAGCAGGGTAGAGTATCCATTATCCCAATCACTATCACTTATTATTTCTTTATGTTTGGAATATTCCCTTTTTTTATTATAAAGATGTGGGGTACAATTCAGGGTTAGGTATACAAATACTGATAATGTAGGTACCCTTGTTGATGAGGTGTACCCTGCCAGAGACCAGCTTCAGCCAGGTTCAGGTTCAGGGTACCCCAAAGGTGGAGACAGCGTCGGCGATTGGGGGGAAGAAAGAGAAAGAGAGAGAGAGAGAGAGAGAGAGAGAGAGAGAGGAAGAGACTGGACCCCTGTCTAGTGCAGAAGCCGTGTACTGGGAATTACAACGGGTCTTTTATACACAGTCGTGTGTGTGAGGGGCGTTCCCCACACACCAGATGTTCTTTCAGGTATAATCCCATAACCTAATCCATGAAACCTTAATCCATGACCGCCTTTAAACCCTTTGCGTACTGCCTATAAACGCTTTCATATTGCCTATGAACCCTTTTCGTACTAATACCAAGTTAAACAATTCTATAGAGACTTAAGTACTTACTTTACAAACGAAAGTGGCCCATCTCAGAATGTTTGGAATGTGGCCCAGTCCAAAGT
>NW_007252902.1:431503-435130 GCF_000164805.1 Carlito syrichta | reverse complement strand
CAAGGTCAATTTCTAGTTCTTTCAGAAATCACCACACTGTCCTCCAAAGAGGTTGCATTAGTTTGCATTCCCACCAGCAGTATAGAAGCCTGTTCCTTTTTCTCCACATCCTCGCCAGCATCTGTTGTTGTTTTATTAATGATGGCCATTCTTACTGGGGTTAAGTGGTATCTCAATGTGGTTTTGATTTGCATTTCTCTGACGATGAGTGAGGGCTGAATTATTTTTTATGACTGAATTATTATTTCACTGTGTACCACATTTTGTTGATCTACTCATCAGTTAATGGACATTTGGTTTGATTTCACCTTTTGGCTATGGTGAATAGTGATAACATGAATATATTGCACAAGGTTTTGTGTGGGCATGTGTTTTCAATTCTCTTGGGTATACTGCTAGAGTTGAAATTTCAGGGTCGTGTGGTAAAGCTATGTTTAACATTTTGAGGAACCACCAAACTTTTCCACAGCATCTGTGACGCTTAACATTCCCACTAGCAAAGTATAAGCGTTCTAATTTATCCACATTATCTTCTTATTCTTATTATTGTTGCCATTCTAGTAGGTGTGTAGTATTTCATTATGTTTTTGATATGTATTTTCTTAATGACTAATGAAGTTGAGCATCTTTTCATTATCTTATGGGCCATCTGTGTATCTTCTTTGAAGAAATGACTATTCAAATCCTTTGCCCATTTTTTTTTTTTTATTTTGAGTAGGAGTCTCACTCTGTCTCCCAGGCTGGAGTGCAGTGGCACGATCACAGCTACCACAGCCTCAAACTGCCTTCCACCTCAGCCTTCCAAGTATCTGGAGCCAGAGGCGTGCACCACCACACTCAGCTAATTTTTTATTTATTGTAGAGACGAGGTCTCGCCATGTTGCCCAGATTGGTCTCGAACCCTGCAGGCTCAGCAATCCTTCCATCTCAGTCTTCCAAGTAGCTGGAACCAAAGGCATGCGCCACCACACCCAGCTAATTTTTCTATTTATTGTGGAGATGAGGTCTCACCAAGTTTCCCAGGCTGGTCTCGAACCTGTGGACTCAGACAATCCTCTCGCCTCAGCCTCCCAAAGTGCTGGTATTACAAGAGTGAGCCACCATGCCCGGCTCTTTGTCCAATTTTTTATTGTGCTGTTTGTCTCTTTATAGTTGAGTGTATAACTGGATGCAAGTTACACATTCTGAATACTGTGCCATGATCAGATATATGATTTGCAAATATTCCCTCATTCTATGGATTGTCTTCTCCCCTTCTAGATAGTGTCCTTTATACAAAAAAGTTTTCAATTTTGATGAAGTCCAATGTAAGTTTTGTTTCTCTTTTGTTGCTTGTACTTTTGGTGTCATATTTGAAAAACTGTTTACCTAATCCAAGGTCATGGAGATTTATACTTATGCTTCCTTCTACACATGTTGTAGATTTAGCTTGTACAATTGGGTCTTTGATCTATTTTTAGTTCTCTCTTTTTTTTTTTTGAGTCAGAGTCTCACTTGGTTGTCCAGGCTAGAGTACAGTGGCATGATCTCAGGTCACCACAGCTTACTTTCTTGCACTCAGCCAGTCCTTCCACCTCAGCCTCCCAAGTAGTGAAGACTACAGGTGTACACCTCCACACCTGGCTAATTTTTAAAATTTTTTGTAGAGACAAGGTTTCACTATGTTACCTAGGCTGGTCTCGAACTCCTGGGCTCAAACAATCCTCCTACCTCAGCCTTCCAAAATGCTGGGATTACAGATGTGGGCCACCACACCCAGCCTTCGGTTTTAGACAGAATTTGGATTTCTAATCCTAGTCATGGTTCCATCATCAAATAAGACAAAAGAAGGAAGCCCACACTCTTTAACGAAACATTGCAATAAATTTCCTTGAAAGCAAAAGCCTAAAATGAACAAGAAACTTGGATCACTGCTGAACTCATTTGCCATCGCTACTTCTATCAGCCACCCCTCCTGGCTTAGTTCCTCTTGTCTGGTGCTTTTCGGCAGATCTCTGGGCAGGCTCATTTTGGATGTTCACGGGCCCTCGCTAAAGATTCCCCATGAAGAGATGCCATGGAGGAGTCGGTGGGCACAAGGCTTGTCACAGATACAGGAGCCTGGAGAAACCACTGCGGCCAACAGTCCTCGCTCATGAAGAAAATAAACTTTCCTTCATTCTCCTTTTCCAAACACGGATTCCTTTTTTTTTTTTTTTTTTTGAGTTGGAGTCTCACTCGGTCACCCAGACTGGAGTGCAGTGGCCACTCCCGGCCACCGCAGCCTCGACCTGCTGGGCTCTGGCAACCCTTCCGCCTCAGCCTTCCGAGTAGCCGGAATTACAGGCATGCACTACCACGCCCGGCTGATTTTTTGATTTATTGTAGAGATGAGGTCTCGCTGCCCAGGCGGGCCTCGAACCCGCGGGCTCAGGCAATCCACTCACCTCAGCCTCCCAAAGGCGCAGGATTACAGGCCGAGCCGCCGAGCCCGGCTCCCTCTTTCCCTTTCTTTCCTTGTAGCTACACAAGAGAAACCACTGACGTTCCCATCTCTTCTCTCTGCCAGTGTTTCCTCAGGCTGAGAATGCTACAGGGGGAGAAAATCTCTGACTCTTCTTCCATCTACTGACCTGGAAACCCGTTTATGGAGCAGTGGAACATCCATCATGACCAGAAAAGAGCAGGACCAGCCCTGGACTCTGAAGAAGGTGGAAGACCAGGCTGTTCCTGACCTGTGCCTGGCTAATGTTCTGTTTCTTAAACCGGATGCAGGTGACACGGTTGTGCTGTGGTTAAAATTCATCAAGCTCAACTTTTGTTTTTAGATTAGAAAATGTAGTTTATTTAGAAAGTAAATTAGAGAGAGAGAGAGAAAGAGGAGATTCACTTCCCCAAGGTAGGGGAGGGGGCCAAAGCTAGGAAGCATGGGGACACCCACAACTCAAAGAGCACACGGCCACACCAGAGACACTTAGTAAGGCAATGGCGGCAATGGTCTGCAGCAATGCCATGACAATGGCCGTCGCGACGGCTGAGTTCTACATTTATCTATTTTATTTTATTTTATTTTTTGAGTTGGAGTCTCACTCTTGTCACCCAGATTGGACTGCAGTGACACGCTCACAGCCACCGGACCTTCCAAGTAGCTGGAACTACAGATGCATGCCACCACGCCCCACGAGTTTTGTGTGTGTGTGATTTATTGTAGAGACGAGTTCTCACCTAGTTGCTGGTCTCGAATGCCCGAGCTCAGACAATCCTCTCACCTCGGATTCCCAAAGTGCTGGGATTATAAACTGAGCCACCAGGCCTGGCCTGAGTTCTACATTTATAATAGTCCTTTTCTGTGTGTATTATGCTTTGTTTGAAAACAAGTGTGCACAGGGAAGCTTAAATTTTTTGTGGCTAAATTGTTTATCTATAAACACTTTTCAAATTATTGTTCAGTTTCTCAGATTTCTATTTATAGAATTTTGGGTATTGACATCAAATTAGTTTCTTACTAATTAGCTTTCCTGGGCCTCTGTTTTCTGAGCCTGGTTTTAAAGTAGAGTGTTTTCTTAAAGGCCAACGTGATTTTAAAGTGCCTATTAGCCGGGCTCGGTGGCTCAGCCTGTAATCCCGCGCCTTTGGGAGGCTGAGGTG
>NW_007252902.1:430421-431483 GCF_000164805.1 Carlito syrichta | reverse complement strand
GCGGCCACTGCACTCCAGTCTGGGCAACAGAGTGAGACTTCAACTCAAAAAAAAATAAAAAAATAAAATAAAATAAAGTGCCTATTACAGTGCCTGGCACAAAATGCTCAATAAATGGTAATGTGAGACTTTCTCCCAAACCAGTGGGACTGGTTTAGGGACCTTCTCCATGTACTAGCATAGCACCCTGCTTATCCCCGTCTTGGCATTTCTTACTATTTTCCAGGACCGTGAGGCACTTGCGTGCAGGGAGAGTGTGTTGTCCACCAAAATACTCTCAGCACCTAGTTTAGCATCTGATGTGGAACTGGAACTCAGTATGTATCAAATAGATGACTGAATAAATAAGCTTCTGAAACATTGCCACAGCTATCATTTTATTGCTTAGTTATGGAATCATATTCATTTTCCCGAAATAAGTTTTCTCAACTTCTACTATTCGCTAATAATTTCTCCCATAATGTTGTGACTTGATTCTGTTCCAAGTGAACCTCTTTCTACGATTTCTTATATTCTTTCTATTATCTGTCACATTAGGGACAACTGTGAAGTAGTGTTTTCACAACTGCGAAATCTAAATCACTGATTTTCTACCCTCCACTCTCAATCATCTTTTTTTTTTTTTTTTTTTTTTTATTTGGAGTCTCACTCGGTTGCCCAGACTGGAGTGTAGAGGACGCACCCCATGAAAAATATTTACAGAAGTCAAAAGTGTTTAACACCCAATACAGTACAAAAAAAGAGAAAAAGAAAACCCATAATGAGAAGAATCATCCCGCTGATCATAACTGAAATAGATGCTAGAATTGATAGAAATGGGCACTAAAACAGTTATAATTATATCCCATATGTTCAAAAGGATAAGCAGAGCTATAACAAGAAAAGGTAATGATAAATGGTGTTAAGGATATGAAGAAAGTAAATCTCTCTTGCTTCTGGTGGGAGTGTAAAATAGTGCATCTGCTTTAAAAATAGAATTGCTATATGAGCCACAATTCAACTACCGGATATATATCCAAGACAAATGAAGGTGTATGCACAAAAACTTGTACACAAATACCC
>NW_007252902.1:423783-430401 GCF_000164805.1 Carlito syrichta | reverse complement strand
CACTCACCTCAGCCTCCCAAGGCGCAGGATTACAGGCTGAGCCACCGAGCCCGGCTTCAATAATCTTTAAAAAGGATTGCAGCTGGACACAGTGGCTCACACCTGTAATCTCAGCAATTTGGGTGGCAGAGGCGAGAGGATTTCCTGAGCCCTCGGGCTCGAGACCAGCCTAGGCAACTTGGCAAGACTTCATCTCTACAATAAATTAAAAAAAAAAAAAAAGCTGGGCATGGTGGTACATGCCTGTAGTTCTAGTTCCAGCTACTTGGACAGCTGAAGCGGAAGGATCGCCTGAGCCCAGAAGGTTGAGGCTGCAGTGGCTGTCAGCATGCCACTGCACTCCAACCTGGGCAATAGAGTGAGACTCTGGCTCAAAGAAAAAAAAAAAGTCGGGCAACTAGGCTGGGTGCAGTGACTGACACCTGTAATCCCAGTACTTTGAGAGGCCAAGGTAGGAGGATCGCTTGAGCCCAAGAGTTCAAGACCAGCCTGGGCAACATAGTAAGACCTCGTCACTATAAAAAAAATAAATAAAAATAAAAATAAATAAATAGCCTCACAAGTACGTAGCTGTCATGGCCCATTTCAGTGCCCTCAATAGCTTAACTGGCAAATGTAGAGACCTTTCCTTAATGAACAGACAAGTTTGGTCATTCTTACTATTTTCTATGTGTTTTCAACATAGTTAAGAAAAAATAATTTGGGGCTGAGATTTGTGGTTACCCAACTGTATGAGAGGTAAAGGAAGAAATTAGTTGGATGCGGTGGCTCAAGCCTGTAATCGCAGCACTTTGGGAGGCGGAGGCAAGATGATTGCCTGAGCCCAGGGGTTCTAGACCAGCCTGAGCAACATGGTGAAACATCGTGTCTACAGTGTATCAAAATTTTAGCTGGGCATGGTAGCACGCACCTGTAGTTCCAGCTACTTGGAAGACTGAGGCAAAAGGATCGCCGGAGCCCAGCAGGTCGATGTTGAGGTGGCCATGAGTGTGCCACTGCACTCCAGCCTGGGTGACAGAGTGAGACTCCGAATAAAAAAAAAAAAAAAGAAAGAAAGACACTAGAAGTCCACAGGTAATTGCCAGGGGTTTTTTTTTTTTTCTTTCCACCAATGGCAAGGCATGCTTAATAACTTGACTCTCAAGAAAGGATATCCCATTCTGAAAAACACACCACTCTGTACGATAAAGGCGGGGGGAAGGAAACATTACACTGTGGGAGAGGAAACAACCATTTGATAAGCACATAACAGAAGACAGTTCCGGCAACTCTTATTTCTTCTTTTCCCTCAAATCTAGGAAAGACCCACAATCTATTCTCTCTAATATTACACCAAAATGAACTCTTAGACTTGAAAATAAACAGCCCCCATTCCCAATCTTTCTTCACAGGGCAGTCCCTAGAGCAGTGACCGAATACTTTAAGAGTCAGCTGCTTATTGACATGCAATTAATACACTCTCTCCAAACTTTTTTTAAGTAAGGGTCTCACTCTGTTGCCCAGGCTGGAGTGCAGTGGCACAAATCATGACTCACGGCAGCCTGGACCTTCTGTGCTCAGGAGATCCTTCTGCCTTAGCCTCCTGAGTAGCTGGGACTTCAGGTGTGAGCAACCGTACCAGGCCACCAAATCTTTTATTCCCCAAATTATTAAAAAGTACAGCCCCTTAGCATGCTTTCTTTTTATGAATTATGCAAATGTAACACTATGCTAACATCATGTATACTATAAAACATATTCAAAGGTTGGGCACGGTGGCTCATGCCTGTAATCCCAGCACTTTGGGAGGCCAAGGCAGGAGAACTGCTTCAGTTCAGGAGTTCGAGACCAGCCTGGGCAACACACTAACCTCATCTCTACAAAAAAAAAAAAAAAAAATCAAAAAATTAGTGAGGCGTGGTGATATGTGCCTGTAGTCTCAGCTACTAGGGATGCTGAGGCTGAAAGAATGCCTCAACCCAGGAGTTCAAGGCTGTAGTGAGCTGTAATTGTGCCACTGCACTCCTGCCTGGATGACACAATGAGGCCATGGCTAAAAGTTTTAAAAAATTTAAAAAGTAAGCCAGGCTCGGTGGCTCAGCCTGTAATCCCGCGCCTTGGGAGGCTGAGGTGAGTGGATTGCCTGAGCCCACGGGTTCGAGACCCGCTTGGGCAACTTGGTGAGACCTCACCTTTACAATAAATCAAAAAGTTAACTGGGCGTGGTAGCACATGCCTGTAGTTCCAGCTACTCGGAAGGCTGAGGTGGAAGGATTGCCGGAGCCCAGCAGGTCGAGGCTGCGGTGGCCGGGAGTGGCCACTGCACTCCAGTCTGGGCGACTGAGTGAGACTCCAACTCAAAAAAATAAATATTTAAAAAGTAAAACATATACAAAAAGGATAGGAGAGAGAAAAGAATAAGAAAAAAATAAGCAGAAGTAGGAGTTCTAATTCTTAACTTTGTACACTTCAATGGACCAGCCTGGCACATGGCATTGGAAATCCCAGCTCCAGAGACATTTGCAAACAGGCTGCATTCACATCCAGATCCACTGGGTGCTCTAGGGAGGGGTTTGGTAACTTCTGATCTTAATTGTATCCGCTCAATCTCCAGAAAACATGAACAGACATCCAGATTGTCCCAACAGTCTAGAACTGTGGCCACAATATCTGGGACATCCAAGGGGTGCACCCCACGTTGCAGGCCTTTATCCAAACTGGTGGTCTTCTGGAATGATGGCATTTGGGGAAGGAGAAGTATGTTTTCTTCCTCCTTTGAGATAATTTAAAATTAACTGTAGAAAAAGATACGGACTGGTTTTTGGTTCTCATGAAAGATTAAAATGATTTTGGTCAAAGGGAAATAGAAAAAAGATTCTCCAAACTTTTGAAGCATGTTTCTAAGGCTTACATTTGAGCTGAAATAATTGTTCAGTCGATTGTGGGTGAAGCGATAGATCAATCCCAGTTCTAGTTTTTTTTTGTTGTTTGAGTTGGAGTCTCACTCTGTCGCCCAGGCTGGAGTGCAGTGGCACACATGCTCACGGCCAACCCAGCATTGACCTGCCGGGCTCCAGCGATCCTTCCGCCTCAGTCTTCCAGGTAGCCAGAACTACAGGCACGCGCTACCATGCCCAGCTAATTTTTGATTTATTTATTGTAGACAAGGTCTTGCCAAGTTACCCCGGCAGGTCTCGAACCCGCGGGCTCAGGCAATCCCCTCGCCTCGGCCTCCCAAAGTGATTACAGGCTGGGCCACCGAGCCCGACTGTTCTAGTTCTACAACTAACTGGCGGGGAGACCATTAGATAAGATTGTTCTGCTAAAACTGAAGTGTGGCACTGGCAGCTCCAACGTTCCGTGTATTATGTGTGAGTAGCACCACCTCGTGGACATTCGTATAGTAACAGGTACACGACAGGACACAAAAGCTCCTGGTTAGAATAGCAGTTACGGAGGCAGTCGCCCCAATCATTCGTAGTTTACTGGGAATCGTTTTAGTTCTCCTCTTAGAAAAATGTAAAATTTTCATTTATACCATTTATAATATTGAGCTGTATGATGACAGGTTTTTTTTTCCTTTTAGCACTTGACTGACATCCCAAGTATCCTCTAGAAAGAGCAATAAACGTATCCTTACTTCGTCACTGGCTTGCCTGGAAAAGAAAAAGTTGCAAAGAAAATCTGATGGAGAGTTGAAGCAGCAGTCTCAAGCTGCTGAGAGCCACAAGCACCCCCGGAATTGTGTACCAGGAGGCATTGTATTGAGGGCTAGCGTGAAAAGGGGAAGTGGGTCCCCACCTGTAACCTGCTTGTAACCTACAACTCTGAGCAGCACTCCCTTCCAGTGGTCCGAGGAGTCTAGGCTGGCATAAGCAGGCAACTGGCCTGGCTTAAACCAACTATACTTGGAGCTTTGGGCCTTGAGGCTAAAAGGTGTGTTGTACTGTTTCAGCATGTTTGGTGCCACAGTGCTATTACAGCACAGCCATATTTGACTCTTCAAAAATCACCGAGAGCCTATTTTGGTCGCCCCCTGGTGATTTCAGCACACTTTCGTGCAGCTTAATTGTTTCTGGCATTGCTTCATGCCCTCTATACAGTTTCCCAATCCTGCGATTCATGTGCTGCCAAAACATAATCATCTTGTAGTGAATACATTTTCTCCTTCAAGCACTGAAACCTAAGAGCTGTAGAGCTTTTTTTCCTGCAGGAGGGGGAGGGGGCCTGGATGTGAACTGTTTTAAGACCTTTCCTGTGTCACTGTAACTACAGATCCAAAAAGTGTTTTCTTTCTCAGCATACCCAGTTGGACTTCATGCTAAAGATTAAAAGAACAAATGATGGAACAAACTTATCACCGTGCACCTGTCACAGGCCAGCCCCTCTATGACCCTCATCTTACTCTTACACACTCTCTTTGGCATTATTTCCTCCACTTTACAGAGGAGGAAATGAGCTCAGAGAAAATTTGTCAGAGACCATATAGCCAGTAAGTATCAAAACCAAGATTTAAATTCAAGTCTTCTTGTTCCATTGTTCATCTATGCCCTGGTTGATATTAACTAATTAGCTCATGTGGCAAAAAAGCCTTATCCCTTACCCACCACACACATCTGAATGAGAACCACAGAGACATCAAGAAAATAAAGCTCACGTGCAATTAAATAGAAAGAATAAAGCCCAACAACCTTAGTGTGCTTGGATTTTCATAAAGTATTCAAGGATTCTAGTCATGACTTCTCAAGCGTCAGGCGACTATTTAGAACACTTAGTAGGGGCTTGGACATAGGTAGGGTGTTCAATGAATATCTGCATGAAAAGTTGTTTTAAAAGTATCACAAGTTCAGCTGGGTTCGGTGGCTCAGCCTGTAATCCCAGCACTTTGGGAGGCCGAGGCGAGTGGATTGCCTGAGCCTGTGGGTTCAAGACCAGCCTGGGCAACATGGGGAAGCTGCCTCTCTACAATAAATAAAAAAAAAATTAGCTGGGCGTGGTAGTGTGCACCTGTAGTTTCGGCAACTCAGAAGGCTGAGGCGGAAGGAGCCCCTGAGCCCAGCAGGTTGTCGCTGGGGTGGCCGTGAGCATGACACTGCACTCTAAGCCTGGGTGACGGAGTGAGACTTGAACTCAAAAATAAAACGTTTCACAAGTTCACTCCACAGATTATTTTCAAAAGAAAAAAATATATACTTTGAAAGGGAAATATCTGGCATTCACCATCTTAACCAAGTGATTGATCTTAGCATCACTAACAGCAGGACGACTCTCCCCTGTGTGCCTCTTGATGTGATGCTGTAAGACGCACCACACAGTCTACATGATAGTTTTGCCAAAAGCATAAAACAAATATACTAAGAAAACAACTAGAAACATCCAGGACATGGGACAGTATATGACAACTGACTTGGACACTTCACAAAGTTCAATGTCATGAGAAAAAAGCAGGGAGGACTCTTCCAGATTAAGAGACATCACCAAATGTGTGCATGTATCTTGAACAGATCCTGGACGAGGGGAAAGTTTTAAGAAGACATTTTTGGGACAAGTTATTCCATGCAGATCTATCGTATTAGATATTATTAACTGGCTCAGGTATGGCAATGACATCATGGCTAGTTAGGGAAATATTCTTATTCCTGGGAGATGAGTTTGTAGGTCTTCAGGGGTGTCACAACTTACCTTCAAATATTTCAGCAAAACCAATCGTATAAAGCACATGTGGTAAACCGAGTCTGTGGATCTAAGTGAAGGTTATACTATGATACTATTTTTTCTGTATATTTAAATTTTTTCCAAGTTAAAAATATTTTTGGAGCTGGATGTGGGGATGTGTGCCTATAGTCCCAGCTACTTGGGAGGCTAAGGCAGAAGGAGCCCCGAGTGCAGGAGGTAGAGGCTGCGGTGATCGTGCCATTGCATTCCAGCCTGGGTGACAGAGTGAGATTGACTCAAAAGTCCAAAGATATTTTTGGCAAGGTGCAGGGGCTCATGCCTCTAATTCCAGCACTTTAGGAGGCTGAGTGGGAGGATCTCTTGAGGCCAGGAGTTTGAGACCAGCCTGAGCAGCAACATAGCAAAACAAAAAACAAACAAACAAAAAACTAGTTGGATGCACTGGACCAGCCTGTAGTCCCAGGTACTCTGGAGGCTGAGGCAGGAGGATCACTTGAGCCCAGGAGTTTGAGGCTTCAGTGAGCTAAGACTGCGCCACTGCACTCCAGCCTGAGTGAAACTATCTCCAAAAAAAAATTGTGGGCCGGTCTCGGTGGCTCAGTCTGTAATCCCAGCACTTTGGGGAGGCCAAGGTGAGTGGATTCAGCTTGTGGGTTCAACACCAGGTCGGGCAACTTGGCAAGACCTCCTCTCTACAATCAAAAATTAGGCGGGTGTGGTAGCTTGGAAGGCTGAGACAGAAGGATCACTAGAGCCCAGCAGGTCAATGCTGGGGTGGCCATGAGTGTGTCACTGTGCTCCAGCCTGGGCGACGGAGTAAGACTCCAACTCAAAAAATAATAATAAATAAATGCGCGAGTGCGTAGACACGCGTATTCCGACTGCTTCCTCCAGGCCCCCACCATTTATTCTTTTTTTTTTTTTGAGTTGGAGTCTCACTCTGTCGCCCAGACTGGAGTGCAG
>NW_007252902.1:399884-423570 GCF_000164805.1 Carlito syrichta | reverse complement strand
AACCCGCGGGCTCAGGCAATCCACTCACCTCAACCTCCCAAAGGCGCGGGATTACAGGCTGAGCCACCGAGCCCGGCAAGGCCCCCACCTTTAACACAGCCTGTCTCCCGATTCTATGAATCACTCCCTCCCCTCAGCCTTTCGACCTAGGAGTAATAACAGGACACCAATAATACTTGCCCTGGCCATACTCTCCCTTGGGATTTCCCTACACTCTGCCCACCCCTTTGTAAAACGTCTCTTTATGAAACTTTCCTCAAATGATCCCATTTCAGCAAGCCATCCATTTCCTGCCAGCACCACAGCTGATAAAAATCTCTAGAGATGGATTTGGGAGATGTCTGCATATTTTATATGGTATTTGGAACCACGGGACTGGAAATGGCCTGGGAAGCTGGCTGAAGAGGAAGCCTGAGCCAGCGAGCATCTGAGAAGAGAGAAAAACCTGGAAACGACCGTGTTATCAGTCAAGAATATTTCAAGAAAGAAACTATCATTTTTACTAAGTGCTGTGGAGAGGCTGGGTCAATAAGATGAGGACCTTGGAATTTCCCAAGAGGAAGCCATCTGCGACACAATCAACACTGGCCTGGTTTCTCAAGGTAGTTGAAGGTCAAGAATACACTTGCCACGTTAAAAAAAAAAGCAAGCCAGGCTCGGTGGCTCAGCCTGTAATCCCGCACCTTTGGGAGGCTGAGGTGAGTGGATTGCCTGAGCCCGTGGGTTCGAGACCCGCCTGGGCAGTGAGACCTCATCTCTACAATAAATCAAAAAATCAGCTGGGCGTGGTAGCGCACGCCTGTAATTCCGGCTACTCCGAAGGCTGAGGCAGAGGATCGCCGGAGCACAGCATGTCAAGGCTGCGGTGGCCGGGAGCGGCCACTGCACTCCAGTCTGGGCGACAGAGTGAGACTCCAACTCAAAAAAAAAAAAAGCGTAATTGTTTCAGGGACTAGCTAAAGAATTTGAGATTTTTTTGAAAAAAGGCCAAGTTTGGTGGCTCAGCCTGTAATTCCAGTACTTTGGGAGGCGGAGGTGAATGGATTGTCTGAGCCTGCAGGTTCGAGACCGACCCGGGCAACTTGGCGAGACCTCATCTCTACAATAAATCAAAAATTAGCCGGACATGGTAGCACATGCCTGTAGTTCTGGCTACTTGGAAGGCTGAGGCAGAAGGATCGCCAGAGCCCAGTAGGTGGAGGCTGCAGTGGCCAGAAGCCTGCCACTGCACTCTAGTCTGGGCAGTGGGGTGAGACTCCAACTCAAAAAAAAGAACTTGAGATTTCTAAGCCTTAATTTTTGAGATCTAGCTATAAGCAAAAGACATAAACAGCTGATTCCTTGTATTTGCATAAAAACAATACCTGGAGGCAGGGTTAAGCAAACGTAAGCCATAGGAGTGTAGAGAATAGATGTTCTAAAACAGCAAAAATCATTCTCCCCTTTCAGACACTCAAACAAAGGGCAGGCTTTGACAAAACCTTTTCAGTCTCTCTCTAAGCTGAATGATGAAGCTCTTTTACACTGAAGCTTGCAACTAAGTTGGTCTAAGACCCCCTATACTCAACATACAATAACAAGCAGTTTCTAACCAGGGTGTAAGGTATTTGATACCTGAAGTATTCTCAGGACTACAATGAGTAACCAAACTCCAATCGTTAGAACCCTCAGATCCCTTTCTCTGAGAACATGAGCCTGTGAAATTATCTATCTTTGATCCAATTTGGCTTTCTCCTCCCTTCCCAGTTCACTGAACAGCACACAGAAATGATTGCCGGGACACCACAATGCTCAATCTGGGGCACCAGGAAACTGTTCTGGGGACGCTGAATAAAGAGGCTCCCTGCGTAACTTCTGTTTCTATTTTTCACCGCAGAGCAGCTGCCTTGACTAACTTCTTTAGGATAACCAGTTGTCTTATGAAGCCTCCAGGAGACAGTTTTCTCCACAAAAGACACATAATAAGTACTTTGAACATTATCAAAATTAAAAAACAAAAGCTGATGAACTCTCTCTGCCTTTTCAGCCTCCACAAGGAATGGAAGCAGAAGAGGCCCAGGCAACAGCTTCCAAATGAGCGTTACCGGCACTCCTCTAGCAGGGACAGGGGGCCAGTTTGGAGAACAAAGGCTTTGAAATCAGAAAAGCAGATTCTATTCAAGTTACACGACCTCTTTGCACCTCCACTGATTCATCTGTGAATAGATTTTTGTTTTTTACTTTGCAGAGTTGTTTAAACAATGTTTTAAAAAGTGCCTGGCCCCATAGTAGGTTGTTTCATCATGTGGGAGCCGTTTCACTTTTTTTTTTTTTTTTTTACTTGCTACACAAAGAGTTTGTACTGCAAGGAAAGAGGCTCAATTTTAAAGAAGTTCCATTTAAACAAAAAAAAAGAAAGAAAAAAAGAGATACTGTGGCAGACAAACACCAAAGGGCCTCCCCATGAACCCCACTCCCCACCTCTTGGGAGTTTGTTCGTCTTTGTAATCTTCTCTCCTTGGATGTGGGCAGGGCCAAGAAGACTCCCTTCTGGTTGGCAGACCAAACATTTGCCAGAGTAAGTAGTTATGTAGGGAGACACAGCTGGCAAGGTACCGAGGGTGGGCCTCCAGCCGACAACCAGAGGAGTCCGGGCACTCAGTCCTACAGCCACAAGGAAATGAATTCTGCCAACAACCCAAGTGAAGCTGAAGTAAGTTATCCCAAATTACCGAGGAGAACAGAGTCCAGCAGGCACCTTGTTGCAGACTTATAAGACCATGAGCGCCGGGCTTGGTGGCTCAGCCTGTAATCCCCCGCTTTGGGAGGCTGAGGTGAGCCCGCGGGTTCGAGACCCACCTGGGCAACTTGGCGAGACCTCATCTCTACAGTAAATCAAAAATGAGCCAGGTGTGGTAGTCCGTGCCTGTACTTCTGGCTATTCGGAAGGCTGAGGCGGAAGGATCGCCAGAGCCCAGCAAGTCTAGGCTGCAGTGGCCGGGAGCGGCCACTGCACTCCAGTCTGGGCGACAGAGTGAGACTCCAACTCAAAAAAAAAAAATAAGATCATGAGCAAAGGACCCAGTTAAGCTGTACGCGGTCAGAAACTGAGATAAATTTGTTTTAAGTCACCAAATTTGTGGTAATTTGCAACACAGCAAAAGCTAATACAGGTAGCTGTCACCTTTCCACCATCCAAAGTTAACTTGATAACTCTTCATGGTAACTTTATTACGTGCCAGCAAAATCATCTAGACTATCCTAAAGCAAATTTAAATCCTAACAGTAGTATAAAAGTTTTGTCCACAGCAATCTACCTTTCCCAGGTAGTAAAACAATCTGTTTTTAAAAGCATGATACGGATTAACCTCTTATGATTCCTAGTAATTCTGTGAAGTAAATAGTCTTATAAATTATTTACTCAAATGGCTAATAAGGGGCAGGACTAGAAACCTGAGAACCCAGGTGTGAACCCTAATGCCAAAATCAACCCTGCCAACATTTATAGTTTCTCTAAAGTGTCAATGATGCTTCCTACTGTGCCCATAGACCAAACCCCGCGCCGCCCCCCCCCCCCCCACCGCCACACACACACCACAACCATAAAAAGTACTGGGAACATTCTGTTCTTCATTGTTAAAACCATCTTATTCACTAGATTAACTAGTGTGTACATCAGTTAAAATGTCCTTCATTCCCAAGTATATCTTATTAAAAAGGATTCCCCCCTTATAGCCTATTATAATACTAATGGCTTAAACTGAGTACCTGTGAAGGCCAAAAACAGAGTTATTCCTAACCAAAAACCTCTCAAACAAAGCCACAAAACAGCTCCTTTTATTTTCTATTAAGACTAAATTTATTCAATACCCTAGTAAAAGTTTTGATTATAAGTATCCAACAGTATAAAAAGTACAAAACAGATCTGTAGATTTCTAATATATTAATACAAAGTGCATGACTACATACAGTACATCCTACAGGCAAAGAAAGGTGGAAAGGGAAAAAAGAAGACTGTGGTTGAGGTCTAGTAATAAATAAATAAATACAGAAGTAGAGATGATCCATATTATAGTATATCCTACCACCAATACTGCAGCCAAAATGTACAAAAAAAAACCATTTCAAAATAACTCAGGAGGATGATAATGGCTGGACTCTTGTAATTCACCTCAAAGACTGTGAGAGTCTATGCATATGGTGGCTTGAAACATGTAGGTGTCTTCCAAAAGGAGGAAATATAAAATGTTTAGATTAAAAACTATAAAACTATAGGGTGCCCGTAAAAGGTGGCTCACTCCTTCTTGTTAAACTACCCAATTTTTAAAAACCGATTTAAAAAATAATCACTGAGTCATGTCATTCTAAGGCAGGCAAATGCTTCTCTCTCATGAAAAGTCTGAACTGGTGATATGTCTTTCCTGAACATTTAGAAAAGAGGCAATAAGAGTACTTTGGTTTGGGTTCAAGTGAGAGGCTTTTAATGAGGATTTTAGAACTGAAGAGCTCCAAGTTCATGATATCTCAATGTTCAGAAAGCCTGACTAAAAGAAGCCAAACCAAAACCAACCCACTTAGCACTCACACACACCTCTTTTAATAATTTTACTTTAAATAGAGTGAAACAAAACATCCCTAGTAGGTTAAAACGGGTTTAATACCCACTCTACACAGATAAAAACCTTTACAAAGGTCAACTGAAGTAATCCAGAGCTAAACTGAATTGTGCAGATTTTCAATGAAGTCATCAAACAGTCATGTAACACAAACAAAAGTCAATTATTTACACACTCAGCAAGCCCTCTAAGAAATGTGCCCAAGAAGCATTAACCTTTCTTTTGTGCCATCCTGAAGACTTGCACATTTTATTTTTCAGGTAGTTTAACATTTTTAATAGAGTGTGTTCTCTACCGCGTGGTAATGCTTTGGTACTATTATTCATATAGGGTCTCACTTATCCTAAGACTTACCATTTCCCCAAGAGGAGCTTTGATTCTGCTTTAGAAGTTTCACATAAATTAAAATCTTTATCGAATATTAGTATGAAGGGAGGTGGTATGTGATGCAACCGATATAGTCAAGTTACATCTCTGTGTATTTAAAAATTACTTTCTCCCTCAAGGCATTTCCAACAGAAAGCACTTGTCCTGCTTAATAATCAGTAGTACAGGTTTGAATCATCAGAACCTGGCAAGACCTTAATACGTCAAAATTATCAGCAGCTACCTCTAGGGGCAAGTTCATGTTACAGACTTATGACAAATTTATTATCGTGAGGGAAAACAAGTGTAGCCAGCCATCTTAAGAAATGCCCCAACCACTGCTTCTCAATATAGAAAGACTAAAACTACATACGGTTTATCATACAACAAATCCCATCTCTGTCCCCTGAAATTCCCCTAGTTTCATTCATTAGAAGGGGATTTTTAAAAAAGACTTAAAGAGCACTTTACAGCAGCATTCAGCTTTCCTATGAAATACTCAGCATCTTAAATATTATGTACAATTCTTTTTTGAGTAAGCTAGACACTGGCTTCTGGGTTTGTGGAACTGGGGGGAAAGAACCCATTCGGAACTATTCTAAAAAGTTGTCTTTTGGCAGAATAGCAGGTATCCAAGTTAAAAAGAGGAGGGTCAGTTTGTTGTTTTGTGGTCTTTTCAAACTTTAAATCATGTTTTGTTCCCCTTCTATGTAAAAACCTCAGTCACCACTCCTGAGTGGAGATGGGCAGAGGCTCCGGCCCCTGCTCCTCCGACTTCTCAGCAGCCGCTTTCTTACTGCTGCAACAAGGCTTGAATAGATGTGTGTCGATGAGGACTTCCCCAAAACGGCCTTTATAGATGATCCCACAACATATTTTCTGTCTGAAAGAAAAAAACAGAGAACAGGACGAGCTAATTAAGCAGAAAAATAAGAAAACCAAACAAAAATCTACTCACCATTATAACTAGTCCAACATAACCAGCAGGTCCTACTTCTGCTGTCTTATCACATTCCAACTGAGGGCCTCTGGAGTGACCCCAGTTAGCTAGGGAAAGGGAAATACCCAGGTTCCTTAAAAGCCAGACTGGAATCTTCTCAAATATTAAAGGGGAAAAAGACATTTTGAAAGACAGCAAGCAGTTTGAAAGGCATACTCAATGCTCAAAAATAAAACAGGTAGCCGGGCTTGGTGGTTCAGCCTGTAATCCCGCGCCTTGGGAGGCTGAGGTGAGTGGATTGCCTGAGCCCGCAGGTTCAAGACCCACCTGGGTGGCGAGACCTCATCTCTACAATAAATCCAAAAATCAGCCGGGCGTGGTAGCGCATGCCTGTAATTCCGCCTACTCGGAAGGCTGAGGCGGAAGGATCGCCGGAGCCCAGCAGGCGAGGCTGCAGTGGCCGGGAGCAGCCACTGCACTCCAGTCTGGGCGACTGAGTGAGACTCCAACTCAAAAAAAAATAAAAATAAAAATAAATAAAACAGGTACCACAAACAGGCTGATGCAGCTGATGGTGTTTAATTAAATACGGAGTAGAGGAAAAAATATACATATGTGCGTGTGTTATCAAATAAACATAAAAGGCCAGGTGCAGTGGCTCACGTCTGTAATCCTAGCATTTTAGGAGGCCGAGGCAGGAGGATCGCTTGAGGCTAGGAGTTTAAGACTAGCCTGAGCAACACAGCAAGATCCCATCTCTACAATAAAAATAAAATTAGCCGGCATCACTGCTCTCCAGCCTGGGCAACACAGTGAGACCCCCATCTCTTAAAAAAAAAGAGAGAGAGAGGGCCGGCTCAGTGGCTCTGCCTGTCATCCCAGCACTTTGGGAGGCCGAGGCAAGAGGATTGCCTGAGCCCGCAAGTCCGAGACAGCATGGGCAACTTGACAATACCTTGTCTCTACAATAAAAAATTTAAAAAAGAATTAGCTGGGTGTGGTAGCGTGTGCCTGAAGTTTCGGCTACTTGGAAGGCTGAGGCAGAAAGTTGCTGGAACCCAGCAGGTCGATGCTGGGGTAGCCATGAGTATGCCATTGTACTCCAGCCTTGGTGACAGAGCAAGACTCTGGCTCAAAAAAAAAAAAAAAAAGAAAGAGAAAGAAAATTCATAAAGGCCTGAAAAATGACTTCACAACAAAAAAAACCCATGGATCACATACTCAAAGGGAAAAAAGATCATATCATATAAAGCACCCTACAAAGCTGTCTCCAGTTCCATCCCACCTTTTCATTCTCTCCCCTCTTAATTTTAGGTTCAACCCTCCCTTTTTCTTTGTATTCCATGATTTTATCCTATGTTTGCATCTCTGATTAGACTGTATATGTATAATTATCTATTATACACACACACAAGGAATCATAATGCATTCTGCAATTTTTTCATCATTAAGTAAACTAGATTCATACATATTGTTAGTTTTATGTCATTTTAACTTATATATGATATTCCACCATGCAAATATACCAGTTTTATTTATTCACTCTCATTTTGATGGACAATTTTTGCTATTACAGATATCGCTGTACACATTAGTACTTAGGTCCTAAAGATTTTTTTCTAGTTTTTATTGTTGAGATACAGGAATGGGAACATCTTCAACTTTACTCAAAAATGGCAATTATTGACTGGCCATGGTAGCTCACACCTATAATCCCAGTACTTTGGGAGCCAGGGAAGATTACTTAGGCCCAGGAATTTGAGACCAGCCTGAGTGATGTAGCAAGACCTCACCTCTTAAAAAAAAAAAAAAAATTAGCTAGGCATGGTAGTAAATACCTGTAGTCCTAGCTACTCAGGAGGCTGAGGCAGAAGGGTCTCCTGAGCCCAGGAGGTCAAGGCTGTGGTGAGCCATGAGAGACTCCAATTCAAAAAAAAAAAGCCCTACCAAAGCTATCCAATATACTTATTCTCAATAATGCAAAGGACATTGCACATTTTAACTTCTATTACCTCAGCTTATTAATATATATTATGGGTATCATGCAATTCCTTTTTTATTACCTCAACTACAGTCATTTTAAACAGTCAGTGTTTATGTAACTTTATCTAAATTACTTCTTTATTGATTCTTCTTTCCTCTCAGAATCTCAATCTGGGATCTGCTTTCTTCTGCCTGTAGCATTTGCTGTATTGAGGGTGAGCTTGATGGCAAACCCTCAGTTTTTTTCCAGACACAATTTCTTATGTCCTTGTCCATAAAAGATATGTTTGCTGCATACATAATTTTGGATTGAGAGCTAGTATCTCTTGGTCCACTAAAGATAGTCATCTATTGTTTTCGGGCTTCCTTTAAGAACTCACCTTTGTGTACTTTTTGCTCCTCTTTTACTTTTTTTCCTATGCGACAGGGTCTTGCTATGTTGCCCAGGATGGACTTGAGCTCCTGGGTTCAAGCAGTCCTCCCACCTCAGTCCCCCAGGTTGCTGGGAATTATTAAGAATGTATTTTCTTTTTTTTTTTCTTTTTTTTTTTTTGAGTTGGAGTCTCACTCTGTTGCCCAGATTGGAGTGCGGTAGCTGCTCCCAGCCACCACAGCCTCGACCCGCTGGGCTCCGCGATCCTTCCGCCTCAGCCTTCCAAGTGGCCGGAATTACAGGCATGCGCTACCATGCCCGGCTGATTTTTTGATTTATTGTAGAGATGAGGTCTCGCTGCCCAGGCGGGTCTCGAACCCGTGGGCTCAGGCAATCCACTCACCTCGGCCTCCCAAAGGCGCGGGATTACAGGCTGAGCCACCGAGCCCAACAATATGAGGAGCTTTAAGAGGAAAGTCACCTGCATCTCTTCAGCAGGGCCACCCCAGGTGACTGTGCAAGCACCCACCTCAGTGGGCAAGGAGGACTGAAATCTGGCCTGGGTCCTCCCACCCAGCTCTGTGCCCTCCTGTGGGGGCTGCATCTGCTGGGAGGAGGACACCTTTTCCTGATGCATGTGAGATACCCAGCAGCCGCTTCCTTTCTGCGAGCGTGTGGTTGAACATCAAGCAATATCTTCTCTGTCCTCAAAAGAAATGATCTCTCCAGTATGAGTGTCAGAAATCATCTTGCTTTCCTTGGGCCCCTGATTTGTTTTCTTATGGGTATTTACAGCTGCACCTTCCTCTTCCCAGGGACTATTAGAAAACTAGAATCAGATTAGAGTTCCCTCCAGCAAGTAGATGGGAGTCCATGGTAGGTATTTTCTATGTGTAAGGTCTTTGTCTTGAAGGATTCCTGGCCTCTTGGAGTGCTATGGGATACTTTGTACATTTATTAATTTGAGAGCATGTTTTATGCGCTACTTTAACTGGGTCATGAATTGAGTTTTGGTCTGCCTACTTTGAGGAATTATTATAAGTTCGTAATCAGCCAGGCGCAGTGGCTTATGCCTATAGTCCCAGGTACTCAGGAGGCTGAGGCAATAGGATTGCTTGAGTCCAGGAGGTGGAGGCTGCAGGGAGCTATGATCACACCACTGCACTCCAGCTTGGATGCTGTTTCTATAAATAAGTAAATAAATACATTTGTATTCATTCTGCATGTATTTATTGAGTATCCGCCTCCATGCCCATAGCAGGGATGAAGAAAACCTTACCCCTGGGAGCGTGCATGCTCACAGTGAGGAGGCAGACGTTTCTAAGGTAAACAGCTCTGCAGGGTGACTACAGATTGGGACAAGTGTCATACAAGCAGCAAGCAAAGTGCTGTCACGGAGAGTAACTGTGGATGTGTGTTGGTTGAAAGGAAGTTCTTTAGGCAGAGTAAGCAGGGAAGATGGTTAAGAAGATAATTTTTTACATAATTAAGTGAAGCCTTTAGCTTGGTCCCTGACCTATAGTAAGCTCTGAATTCACAATAACTACTGTTGTTGTTATTGCTATTGTCACTCTCTCATATTCTTTTTTTATGAGTTGAGGTCTCACCTAGGTTGGAGTCTGGTGGCATGATCATGGCTCACCACAACCTTGATCTCTTGGGCTCAGGGGATTCTTCCACCTCAGCCTCCTGAGTAGCTGGAACTATAGGCTCACACCACCAAACCTGGTTAACTGTTTTCATTTTTTTGTAGCGGTGAGGTCTCACTGCATTGCCTAGGCTAGTCTTGAATTCCAAGGCTCAAGCAGTCCTCTTGCCTCAGCCTCCCAAAGTGCTGGAATTACAGGTGTGAACCACTACACCTGGCTCACCTCTCCCTTATTCTACACTGCTCAATGTGTGACAAGGAATACATTGCCAAGAATTTGAAGAAATGACAGACTTTGCAGATGTTCCAGCCCCAGATGTTTGGAAATTCCAGTTTGTCATATCAGAATATAACTCTTCCCACCTTGAAAGGCCAACCTTCCTTAGTGGGGGTCCTACAGAACTTTGTGGTACATCTCACACTGAATTTGTTATTGAACCCTCTCTCCAAGCCATCATCCCCAAGCTTCTGCAACTGCCCAATATCTTTAAGTGTGGATTTTCCTGATTGTTATTGTAGTGCAAGTTTCAACTGATGTCCATTCAGAACCCTATGCAATTAAATCCTGAGTTAATTTGGGGGCGATGAATAGCAAAAGACCTTTTTTGCAGAGATAATGTTGAGTGTACAGCAGAGTCATTAAATGGCCTGAAATACAGTCTCTCGAACTTAATGTTTTTGAGTGCTCAATGAACTTCTAGAACAGTCAGTCTATGTGGTGGAAGAGGAGGGAAGGATAAGGGCCGAGACTGGGAGTTTTGGTGAGTATAACAAGTTCACTTTACTGTATTTTTAAGACTGTTGAAAAGCACCTGAGCTAACCTGGTTGAAGAAGTTGGAAAAATGGAAGGCCTCCATCTTGCCCATAACCCAGGGCCTTCCCTTGGTTACCTAAGGGAATGCACTTACGACTCTATTACCCCGCAAATTAGGAGAGTGATTCAGTCAGGTATATTTATCATGAAGAGAACTGAAGATAATTAATACACTGTATTGAATGCAAATTGCACCCACAGCACTTATCTCATTTTCAATTAGCACAAATGTTACAGCACTGCGGGCTTGTTATGGTTTTACCATGGGCTGGGTAATTAATTTCTGTGAGCCACATATCAGGCACCTGGTAATACCGTTTATTAATAAATGTCACCCCAGGTATTGGTTTGTTAGAAGAGGTAAATAAATGGAATGTGCAGTTGTCTGCCCTATGCAAATCTATTTTTACACCTCGCTGAATCTTTTCACTTGTTTGTTTATTGACTAGAGCGAGTACTGAGATTACATTGCAAACAAAGGAAAATCCCACCCTTGATGTGCCCTGGAAGGGGGTTCCTTTTCTTCCCCCTCAGGGATCCTCAGGCCTGTGAGTGAAGTTGCATTTTCCCAGATGAGACCCATGGGGGTAGAGTCAGAAAGGGAAACTTCTGGGGAGCCAACCCCATCTGACCTTATGCAGTGTTGGGCACACCTCTCCATCTGTGAGTCTTTGGGGAGCAAGAGATCATGCAGAGCCCTTCATGGCACCCCGCCCATCACCTACTCCCTGTCTCCTTTCCTCTGCTCTGTTTCTCATTACACTCTGAGCTGCTCAATCCATGCTGTTTGGGGTCCTAACATGAGAGCCCGAGTAGGACCTGGAGGCTTTGGACAAGGGTGGGTTGTTTAGCAAATTCTCTTATTTTTGTGAGGTTTTCCACATTTCCAAATCTGTGTCCTCTCTCTCCATATTGGCAGGTGACATTAGATTTCTTTTTGGTAAGAAAAAACGAATTAGCACATTTTTTCTGCATACCTATGATGGGTCAGCCACTTTTCAGAGCCTTCAGAGGGTGATGGGCTCAATTCCATTTTGTCAAAGTTCTTGGGATGACATTAGTTTGCTGGTTAGAAAGTTTCTTCTGAATCATCTGAGACCTTAATCAGAAATCAGCAATTCCTGCCCTATATTTTGAGTCATGTTGTTCTTTGAGGAGTTCCTTTGAGGACCCCTTAGGAAGAACTGTGATCAGATTAACTGAGTTAATACACAGAAAGCACTTACCATACTGCCTGGCACTTGGTAAGTACCCAGTGACTGTTAACTATGGTTAGCATGATTGTTGTTCTTATCAGTATTGGTTCCATCCTCTCATATGAGATAGTAGCAACATTGCTCCTCTAGGGAAAGGCTGGCAGAGGGTGATAACCTATTTAGCAGATATTTATTGAGCACCTACTATGTGCCAGTCACTGTTTTGATGCTACCGATAAAATAGACAAAAATCCTGGTCTTCATGGAGTATTCATTTACCGGAGACAGGAAATACACAAGCAGATAGTAAAATATAAAATATGTTGGGGGGTTGAGTGCCACAGAGACATAAGGTAGGGAGGGAGGACAGAGAGTAGAAGGAGGCCTCAGTTTTAAATAGAAAACTCAAGGAAAGCCTACTGAAAAGGCACCATTTGAGCAAAGGTATAGAGGAGATGAAGAAGCTATCTGTTAGATGTCTGAGGACTGAGCTTTCCAGACAGGGGCATAGCAAGTGTAAAGACCCTAAGGCAGAAAGATGCCCAGAGCCTTACTGAGTCCTGGAAGGCCAGAATGCAATGAGTGGGAGGAGATGGCAGGAGAGGATGCCTCAGAAGTTATAAGGGCTAGGTCAAGTAGGACTTTGTGGATTTGTGGATGATTTTAATAACTGTATAGTTTACTCTGAGATAGGGTGCCATAGGAAGACTTTGAGCAAAGGAGAGACATGCTCTGACTTAGGTATTAAAAGGATCACTCTGGCCTCTGTTTTTGAAAGAGTGCAGAAGACAAGGGCAGAGCCTGGAGACCAGTAGGGAGGATGTATTCCTTTCTTATTGCTGCTGTAACAAATTACCACAAACTTGGGGCTTCAAACAACACCAACGTATTATTTTACAGTTTTAGCAAGTCACAGTTCTAAGGTGTCAGCAGGGCTGTGTTCCTTCTAGCGGCTTTAAAGGAGAATCTATTTCCTTGACTTTTCCGGCTTCCAAAGACTACCTGGCCTCATGGCTCCTTCCTCCATCTTCAAAGTCAGCAGATCTCTGTCTTTCTCTGACCTCTGCTTCCGTCATCTCACTGCCTTCTCTGACTCTGACTCTCTTCTTTCCCTTATAAGGACCATTGTGATTATATTAGGTCCACCTAAATAATCCAGGATACTTTACCTGTTTCAAGATCCTTAATCACATTTGCAAAGTCCCTTTTGCAACATAGGGTAACATATTCACTTGTTTTGGAAGGCTGACATTCAGGCTAGCCCAGAGTTGGATGCATTAATGTAGGTTAAGAATGAAGGGGTATGGGTGAAGATGGTGAGAAGTAGTTGGATCCTGGTGATGTATCCAGCTGCCTCATGTCTTGGACCAGTTTCAGCAAGGAAACTTCCATATTCTCTGGGCCTGTGGCACAGGCATCCCCCTTTCCATTACCATTTGAACTGATTTAGGGTCTGTTCCTGATCCCAATAGTTTGTACACAACCTAAGGATCCATACATAGTTGGCATGGGGAGGGACCACAGAAGCGATGGAGTTCCCATTGTCTCTTTATACCTTTCTCCTTTTTCCTGGGCTCATTGAAAACTTGTTGGGTGTGTCTTTTTCTTTCTCTTTTTAAAGACTTTATTTTTTGAGAGAAGTTTTAGGTTCACAGCAAATTGGAGAGGAAGGTACAGAGATTTCCATATACTCCTTGAGCCCACCTGTGCAGTCTCCCTCATCGCCAATAGCCCCTACCTGACTGGTGCATTTGTTATAATCAATAAACCGACATTGACATATCATAGCCCATAGATTATGTTGGGGTTCATTCTTGGTGTAGTACATTCTATGGATTTGGAAAAATGTATAATGACATGTATCTACCCACATAGTCTCATAAAGAATATTTTCATTGCCTCTGTGGGGTAGTTTTTCTTTTTTTTAACCAACTTTATGGGCTTATTCTTTTAGTCACTCACTCAGCATTTACTGGGCATCTGTTGAGTGCACTGCTCTGTGTTATGTAAAAGCAGAAACAGAAGATGTGAGAGTCATGGCTCTTATCTTTGGGAGCTTGCAATGTATTTGGAAAGAATCAGAGAACAATTACAGCACTACATAAGTGAGTGAAAAATCAAATGTTTATGCATTCGTACCAAGGGAGTGAGGAATGTGAAGAGGCTTTTTGGAGAAAGTAACAGGTCATGGATTTTTATTTTTTAATTGAGGCCAGTTAGAGGATTGCCAGCTTTTAATTTTGCTAAGAATGGACATTAGAAAAATTCTTACCATCTCTTCTTGTCATCATTTCATTACAGGTAGGGCATTTAAACATTCAAGATGTAAAAAGGACATGATCTCAGAATGGAGAGTCCTTGGTCTTGGACTCCCAGCTTCCAGAACTGTGAGAAAATAATTATCTGTTGTTTACCTCTACTGGAAAATACTGGCCTATGGTATTTTGTTATGGCAGCCCTAGCATACTAATACAGACACTATTCTACTCAGTATAATGCCTGATATCCTTTTTTTTTTTTTTTAAAAGCTTAAACAACCCAGTGTATGATGGAGGGATTCCCAGGTGGATTTCAAGATGTCTGTTATACGTCTACCTTTTGTTACCATTCGTTTTTATTCTTACTAATTTTGCCACGCTTGGGGGCGGGGTGGGGAGGGTGAGCGCGTTCTCACAGGATGCCGTGAGATGAGGGCACCCAGAGAGACACTGTGCTTAGGTGAATTATGGATTTGCCACATTGAGAGTTCTCTTTAGTCCCAGGTTCAGCGGACGCATGCACACGTGAGGGGCAGATGTGTGAAGGGAGGGCTGGGCAGGGTGGGAGCTCTAACAACACCGTTTTCCCTGCTCCCAGCCTCATTATCGCTTTCCCGGGACCTCGGTCTCACCCAGGCCAGCCCTGCCCCCTTTCTGCACCCAGTAAACATTGCTGGCCTGCTTTCTCATGAATATGGATTTCCGTCATCCCTCACTGTAGGGATAGATGTTGGGGGCAGAGCTGTTGATTACATTTCCAGCCAATCATCGCCCATTAGCCGGGAAGAGCGGTGGGCATTATGCCTCTTCAGTGAGGAGCCATTTGCATTGGGTTGGGCCCCGCTTTCTTTCCGAGAATCTACGGACCCTCAGCGCATTCAATTACTCCTGCATCCGGCCCTTCCTCTGTGGTGCTCTTTTGCTTTCTAAGTGTCTTGATTGGATTCGCCAAATAGCTTGGTGCTAGCTACCGCTGTTTTGCATATCCCTGGGTGGAGGGCGATAAGGACGCGGGGCTTGGGTTGGCTGTTACCCGCAGAGACAAATACCTTTCCCTTTCTGCCCACAGGGCCCTCCACCCTCCCACTGAAAGAATCCGCAGTTGTTTGGAGGGAGTGGCCCCGGCAGGCCGGGCGGTAGTGCTCATCCATTTTGCATCTTCTTAGGAGGTCCTTCCTTCCAGGGTTCTCTGTCCAGCGTCTTTGCCCCCGGAGATGTTGGTTTCCCAACTGCTTGGAGGGAGCCTGCGGGGTCTGGCCCGGGTAGACGGCGAGTTTCCCTTAGCCCCTCAGTTTCTGAGCAAGAGGAAGTCGGTGGGTCTGAGTGGAGCCCATGGGGAAAGCGGCCTCCCCTTCTTGGCCGGATGTTCTGACAAGAGCCACTGGGCCCTGTGGGAGAATGGGCGGCCTGACCGGGGTGACAGGCTCACAGACGCTCATAAGCAACAACGTGTGAAGACAACTGGGAACGCCGGAGAGTCTCTTTCTTTCGCAGGATCATGTTATGTGTAACCCCCTTCTGCGGCTCACGCTCCCCTGGAAAAACCTTCTCCAGAGCCACAAACGCCTGTTTGCTCTTGTTAAGGCTGGAGTCTTCTCCCCTCCCTCCTGCGGCTCCCCCCGACCCCCGGCTCCTGTTCTTCCGTGTTACTGGGACAGCTGTTTTGTTTTTGTTTTTCCCCTTCTGTTTTGCCTATTCAAGAAAAAGAAAGTGAGCACCTGAGAAGGAGAGCAGGCGGCAGAGGGGAAAGAGACTGCGAGCACCAGTGATCTGAGCATGGTAGAGGAAGGTTACCTGTGTGTTTGTCAACAAGATGAAATAAATAAGAGCAGAAAGAAAAAAAAAAAGAAAAAGAGAAAAAAAAAGATAGCAGTCAAAGGCAATCAAATATGTATTTAATTAAAGCAAACATAAAAATAAAAGTTACATGTTGAATCAATAAACAGCACTTTTTTCTACATGCATTTTGAACAAGACAGATCAGAATCTTGCATGATGAAGACATAATGTGTCATAATAATTAGGAACACAGACAAAAGAACAGCTAATCAGCATGCAAATATATGCAGTTCTGGTGATTCAGATGAGGCAGATTTCTACCTCTTTTTTGCTTGATTCATCTTCATTGCTAATCATCTGAAGGCTGCCAAATGTTCACTGACACTAATGTATTATAGGTCAAGAGAGGCAGGTCTTCACCTATTACCCCCCCAAACAATATGCTTCCCTTCCCTGTTTCCTCTTCAGGATTTTCAGCAATCACTGCCAGATGCAATCAGACTCCTTGAATAGGAGCAACTGAGGCTTGTTTGTGGCTCGGATTCATTAGAATCAGGAGACTGAAGAAAGGAATAAATTACTTAATTGCACAAAAAAGTTGCAGCCAAAGTGATGGTGAGAGAAACTGATTGTGTAGATACGCATTAGGCCACTCTTGGAATGGGGCGTCTTAGAATAGCTGGTAGTTTGGCCTCACAGATTCAGACAGATTTGGGTGTCCTCCAAAACAGATGGCTCCACATACCATCTATTCTTCTCTTTGTCAGGTTTTACCATTTATTTGATCTTGGTCCCTCTCTGATGCTGGTTGTATTAGTTGTAACACAAATATGCATTCAGATCATATCCATTTAGTCTGGCCTCTCCCAACTTTTGTTCTTCCTCTTTTCTTTCTTTTTTTTTTTTTTTTAATTTTCTATTTGAGAAGATGATGAAGTTGAATTAAACCCTTGTTGTCCAACTTTTGAATGCTCCTTCCCATGAGATGCAGGAAATGGGAAGATTGCACAGGCCTGAAGTACAAGGGCACGAGCCCTAGACTGGATGGAAGAGGAGGAGGAGAGTTGCCCAAATGGGGGAAGAAAGAAAGAAATTCCTCTATTTTACAGCCACCAGGAAACCTTTCTTGCCTCAGATGAACTCTTCATCTGCTTTTTTTTTTTTTAAGGCACAATATTAACCAGTGTTGTTCATATAGAACCAAGGGAGGAGAAATGAAATTGTGCAGACTGGTCTCACAAATGCTTCCTTTTCTCTGATGCTGTGGCATGTCCCTCCAACCGTGGGCCCTTTGACTCAAGCATTCCACTCAGGTTTTTGGTCATGTGCCCAATTTGTGGGTGGTCCTAAGGTCTTGAAGAAGGACCTTCATTTTCTTTGTGAAGTTCCTGCATTGCTACTAGCCATGTGTGTGTGTGTGTGTGTGTGTGTCTGTTTGTGTGTAGGGGGGCAGGGGGTGAGGTTGGGTTGGGGGAAGTAGGGGAAAGGAAGAGTCCCTGCCCTGGCTGGGAAGAAATTGAGAAATACATTATGATGATTGATTTCTGTTTTTTAAAAAAGCATTCAAACAGAGAGGGGAAAGTAATTGGCTAAAGTTTACCTGGGCTTACCTAGGTTTGTTCTGACACTTCTCTCCGCAACCTCCCTTTGCTATTGCTGTTTCCTCTTCCAGACAGTCCCTTCCCCAGTTCTTCCCAAGCCCTGGTCATCCCGTCATTCAGGTCTTGGCATCAATTCTTATGTCCTCAGAGGGGCCAGCTCTGGCTTCTAAAGGTGAATGAGCGGTCTCCTTTCCATTACATCTCTATCTTGTTACTATGTTCATAATTTTTTTATAGTTCTTGCCTTTATCTGAAATTTATTTTTATAGTATTATTTATTTACTTATTTTTATTTACCAGTATGTCAGTTGTTATCCCCACTAGAAGGTAGATTTCATGAGGGCAGAACATAAGTCTTGTCTGTCTGTTTCAGCTCTGTATCTCCGGTGTCTAGACCTGGATCTGGTCTTCAGTAGCATGCAATAAATATTTGTTGTTTAACTAAATTATTTCTGAAAACCTAATGCTGCTTAGGAGTCAAATCACATGAACTATCAACTCCAAAATGTTGCCCAAGCTATTTTACTCTATCGTGATACCATAACAAAATTTGCTGGAGGCTAAAATGTAGGCTGGTGATTTCCTTAAGTTACAAAGACATTTCACCCAATTCATTTTTTTTTTTTTTTTGAGTCGGGGAGAAACTGATTGTGTAGAGACATATTAGGCTACTCTGTCGCCCAGGCTGGAATACAGTGGTACAATCATAGCTCACCGCAGCCTTGATCTCCTGAGCTCAGGCAATCCTCCTGCCTCAGCCTCCTGAGTAGCTGGGGCTACAGGCTATACCACTATGCTGGGCTAATTTTTTTTTTTCCTGTGGAGATGAGGAATTGCTATGTTACCAAGACTGGTCTCAAACTCCTGGGCTCCAGTAATCCTTCTCCTCGGTCTCCCCAAATGTTGGGATTATAGGTATGAGCCACCGAGCTCCTCCCCAGTTTATTAAGTTTGATGCTTATTGGATGGGTAGCAAGGTAGTAACTTCTTAGAAAGGAAAGACATTTCTTTTTCTGAATTCATCATCTGTGCTTTGTCAACTTAGTAGGAGCCAGGAGTTAGTCATGATCTATTTTATATATAATTATGTCTATAAAGTCACTGTTGTAGTTCTGCATAGTCCTTTGGGTGTGGGTGGAAACCACTGGGGAGGATCAGCAGGAGAATAAAAGAAGAAAGGAGAAAGGAAAGATGGTCTAGACAGCCAGGGTTAGATGGCCATTCTGCAGCCTTACGTGCCATCTTATGTCATTTACTGCCTTATTGCAGACATTGGAGACACTGTGAATGAACCTCACAATGGCTGATATACAAAGTGAAATGCCACATTGGTTCCTAATAAATGAGTGGAGATGGGTTAACTGCTTTTTCTAGGAGCTGAATAAACCAGAAGTTTGCACCGAAAAGCATTTCTTTCTCTGGGTTGATCATGCCCTTTAAAATTGCTTATTTCGTGATCATGTATCTCCATTGCTTATTTCAGCCGGGCTCGGTGGCTCAGCCTATAATCCTGTGCCTTTGGGAGGCTGAGGTGAGTGGATTGCCTGAGCCCACGGGTTCGAGACCCACCTGGGCAACTTGGTGAGACCTCATCTCTACAATAAATAAAAAAATCAGCCGGGTGTAGTAGTGCGTGCCTGTAATTCCAGCTACCTGGAAGGCTGAGGTGGAAGGATCACCGGAGCCCAGTAGGTCGAGGCTGCGGTGGCCGGGAGCGGCCACTGCACTCCAGTCTGGGCGACAAAGTGAGACTCCAACTCAAAAATAAATAAATAAATAAATAAATAAATAAAATAAAATTGCTTATTTCGTAGAGCAAGATTCCAGCTGCTAAGAGTTTCCTCTCCCAAACTTGAACTCCCTAACCAGGGCACAGTGTTAGTTGTATCTTTTTTTGGAGAAGTGAAGTCCTTTCTGTTGGTTAGAGTATCACTTGGGCCATTAAAAACAAAGTAAAACAAAACAAATTCTTCTTTTTCTGGAATTTGCCATGACTGAATAAATGGAAATTAAATTCGTCTTGGGGCTTACTTTTCTGTCTCTATCTTGTAGTTGGAATGACTATTTTCCTCAGGAAGCTCAATGAGGCATCACCCAACGACTGGCCTTGATTTCATTTCTAACTTCAGGGGACCCATAAAGCCCCAGATTTACTGGGAATGGGAAGTGGGGAGTGGAGTAGGGTGTAGATTCTGGGTGAGCAGCTTAGCTCTCGGCATTTAATTCCATGTGGAGCTGGCAGGGAGAAGGCCAGAGGAGGACCCAGACCATCTAATCCCTTATCATGAGGGCCCTAGCTCCATGCCAAGAACTCGACTTCTGGAAAATGGCAGTTGTCTTGGGGAAGGTTCTCATCTCTGCAGGAAGCCAGCAGGCAGAATGGACACCACCAGATCCAGCCTTCTGTAGCCCGTCCAGAAGCATCTGATTATTCAGTTGATGGTTTTTTTTTTCTGGTCCAAATAAGCCTCATATCCCTTCATCAGAACAAAGCTGAACTTTCCCACTCCCCGGCTGGCGAAGATAGCTGTCTTAGGCTCCTTGGAAAAAGCTCCATGGTTACCTTTCTTTCCCTTTTCCTTAGATCTTTTTGTTTGTTTGTTTGTTTTCTTTCTCATAAAGTAAGAAAGACATTCTTCTGTGCCTTGGCAGACAGCTGTCCGAGGTCCTTCCTCTATTGGGGTCTCACCGTTGAACCCCCCTCCAGCCCCTCCCTGTCACACAGGCGACAAAAGCTCCTCCTGCCTTGCTTTTCACATAGGAAGGAGCCGCTCTCGGAGCCAGCAAGTGAAACCTTGGCACCCTCTCAAAGGAACCTGAAGTGAGAAGGGTTCAAGAGGGAAGTCTCTTTGTACGGGAAAGCTCCCACCATAGACCTCTTCACCGGCTCAGCTGAGGGCCTCCCGTGGGGGCACTGGAGACATGGAAGCCCATTCACACTGGGTATTGTGCCCACCCCGGCTCCTCAGCTATTACTTTAACTTTAAACAGCCCGAAGAAAAAGATTCCCATGGGATATAGGAGAAACCTATTCCTGCCTCCTCTCCCATCCATCTGTGCTATGGATTTGGGACTTTAGTCTCAAAATGCCTCATTTTCCCTCATGTACACGTTAGTTCACTGACCCTCTGCTTGTAAATGGCATAACTAACTGGCTTCTCTGTTTGTGTCTCAGGTTAATATACATTTTTTTTTTTAGTGCAAATACACAATTATTTCTGGGCACTGAAAAATTAGATAATCCTGTCAGTGTTCTGTTGGAGTCTAGTAGGGAAGAGATGCATGTGAACAATGAACATATAGTGCATGAGACAGGTGGCTGGGTGTTTATGGCTTACACCAGAAGCTTTCCGAGGGAGGCTTCCTCTGTAGAACAACAATTGGGGATGTCAAAAGCTCGTTGATCCTGGTGACTGATGATAAGCAATGATGGCCTGCTCTCTTGGGATCAAGAGCAGGGAGGTTGGTGGTGTTAAGACCAAGTTGGTGTGACCATTGGAACAATAGAGAGCCACTCTGAGCCCCTTCTCATTTTTCACGTACAAAATGGTGACCAGCTTGGAGGGTTAAGAAGGAAATTTTCACAGACTTATGGGAACAGGGTGCTGTCTACTTTTCTCTCCCTACCCCTCCTTTTCTTGAGAAGGTGAACAGTGTGGACTCCATGGTTTAAGTAACCAGCTCTTGAGTTCAATGTTATTTTCTCTTAGAAGAATTGCAAATATCCTGGCACAGGAAACTCATGAGCTGAACTTTCTGTCTGTTGATTTTATTACATATGGAGCATTCATGTCTAAGAAGAAGGTTGGAACTGGTGAACTGTAAGACTCCATCCACATCTTAAAGTTCTGCTTGTCTATAAATTAGCAACATTGGGTGCCCACTCTGAACAAGAGAATTCTCCCGGTGCTGTCTCTCTCAGCCATGGGTGGGTACTTTTTTCTAGTTAGAACCGAAACCCTAGGGCAGGAAATGAGAGTGATGTGGTAAGAGTTTTGGGTAGTAGGATCAAATCCACGTTTAGTTCAATGGGTCAATGATTAATTGAGTAACTATATATTGTGGGCCTGGCCCAGTGCCAGTGCAGTGACATGGGGATGAAGAAGATAAATGAGGGCACACAGAGCTCCTCTGTCAGGAGGAGCCAAGGTGGAGCCAGGTCTCTCTGTACCTGAGTCCTGTGTGCTGCTTGTCTGTCATGTCTCTGACATCTGAGGGCAAGAGGCCTAGGCAGACAGGGGTTGCCATCTGCATAGGACAGTTGGTGCCTTTGCTATTATTTAGTTTTGAAGAAGGCCATGACTTTCTGTGTAAAACAGAGGTGAAAAGCTATGGTCCTTTGTGTGGGCACGGGACTGTGTCACCCTGCAATTCTCTGAACTCTCCTGAGGAACTCATGCCAGCAGCTGAGCTCGTGGCCTCTCTGCTGGCCTCCTCCCTCTGCCTGCCCAGGTTGCCTTTGTTTTGACATCCTTTTGCTCCCCTCTCCATGTTTCCTGTTTTCATGGATCTTCCCCTTCTGCTTTATTTTTCCTGTATCTGTTTGGACTCCCAGATGTTGCAGCTCCCGGTTATTTTGGTAACTATCTGGACATCACAAGATTTAAAAAAAAAAAAAAGAAAGAAAGAAAGAAAAAAAGACAATGGAAAAATCCTATATTGGAAAAAACAGTTTCCATCCTTGTATCCCAGGTTGCAAAATAGATAGACCATCCCGATGTTTCAGATGCATAGCTTAGGTGGCACAACGACAGAGCCAGCCAGATGAAATGTAGTTAATTTAGTTAAAATACTATTTACAATTCTTTCATATGATGCCACCTCCCCAGAACATCTTATGGCATGCTGCATGTCATTGGCCCTCACCAAATGTTGGGTGAATTAAATGTGCTAAGCACTGTCCCTTTCCTGGACATATTTTTAGGTGTGAGGGTCCACAGTCCATTTTAAACACCTTTTCCCCACCAGCTGTCATTCTGCAAAAATCCATCAATACAGGAATCCTCTAGGATGGCAATGGAGGCCATGCCTGCTTGTATGTGCAAAATAAGAGAAATGCCACAGAAGACATATGCTGCTCTGATGGGGACTCTAATAGATCTCTGGCAGCAGGACGGCCAGCAGTGCCCGGGAATTTGGCCTGAGAGAGGCCTATAGGAAGAGTCTCATTAGTTCATTCTGCGTGGGCCAGATCCTGCAGGTAGGTAAACTGTTTCCTTCGACACCATTTAGTCGGCGACTCTGCTAGTGGCTGGGGCTGTGGCACAGCTGGGCTGTCTGTCAGTTCCTTCTCCAGTGGAGGAGTGTCTTCTCCTGCCCTGACCACAGACCACACTCCTTCCCAGAAGGCCCACCTCAGGCGGTACTGGCAGGACAACGTACTCCTTACGGGAGGGAGCCAGGCATGACTCCTGAAGCATAAGAATTGACAAAAAAGGTACAAGCCCCTCAGTGGATTTTCTGATCACTTTCATGGATTGGGTAGAGGAGACATTATTTGGTTGGAAAGGGGCCAAGTGGCACAGTTGACATAGCAGCGGGCTAGAAGTGGGGGCATGAGAATTCTAACAAGCTCTCTTTCTGTTCTTGAACCCTTCCCACCCCACATCTAATCAGTGGACAAATCTTATTATCACCTTCCAAACTATTTCTCAAATTCATTTATTTCTTTCCATTCAATTCATAGGTGACTCTTAGGCTGATAGTGACTTGTTGAAGGAGAAATAGCTCCTGCATTTCTCTTGTGAATGGGTATAGACCATCAAGTTTCTACAATAGGAAGGACCCAACCAATTGGTCCTGCACATATGTTGTTATGTTTATGACTATAGTTTGGTGTTTCTTTTGCCCCATAAAGATGAAAAGCTGAATTTGGTAGAGTGTCATGAGTTAAGGGAAAGTTCTGATGTGTCACTGTGCTAAGGGCGTAAGACCTACCCATGTGAAACATGTTTCATAGAAACATTCATGTCCATTCCTGTCTATATACACTCTTAGGAGACCTAAGTTGATCTGCAGAAACAACCCAGTGATTTACGCAACTGTGTTGAATTGTCTTGTGAGGGACTCAGGGGAAGGTTTTGGAGTGCGTTAGGTATGGTGTAGTGGGGGGTAGAGGATGTGGAGGGTTGG
>NW_007252902.1:374209-399864 GCF_000164805.1 Carlito syrichta | reverse complement strand
GGGGGAGGTGGTGGTGTTCCTGAGCTTTTTCCTATGTCCCTGTGATGCTATGTATTACAGGCCAGGGACATTTTGGTAACAAGAAAAACTGACTTTTAAAATAATAACTAGGAGAGGCAGTCGCTGGGGAGCATCAAGAGCAAAATTGGTCCTTCCTGGGTTTCAGTGGGGAACCAGCTAAAAAACTCCTAGCTTCGGGATGATGATAATATTAATAGCATTTACTGAGGTCAGGCACCTGTTCACAATGCTTCCCATGAATTAACTCACTTAATTTACACAACAACCCCAGAAGGTCGTCTTTATAATCTTCATTTTATGGATGAGGAAACTGAGGCATAGAGAGGTTGATTAGCTTTCCCAAGAACATCCAGGTGGTTCCAAATGTTGTCAAATTTGGGAACATCTTTATTACATGTTTTTCATATACTATTCTTAAGTACTCTTGAAATTGATGGTATTAGGAGAACTCCTGGCAGCTATTCCTACATGAGGACCACCAGCAGTAAGTGTGCACGGGATTGTGGACCACACAAATATGCCTGCAAACCCCACACTAAATGTACCATTAGCTCAGCTTTTCCTTCATGGAATCCCCAAAATACCCTCAGCCATTCCTGCAACATCAAATGGAAGTAGGAGGAAGTCAGAGTGGAAAGAGAGAGATTTTAAGCAACTCAGGTGAAACTGTCTTACTTTTGCAAACTGTATAAAAACCTGTTCATGTGAACACACTGCAAGGGCCTCTCCCAGGGCCTTTGAAGGGGTCTGTATGAGGGAGAGGCTCTGAAGATTCCACTCATTAACTTTTACATTTAATTAATTAATTAACTTATTTTTTAGCCATGGATCAGGTACAATCACTCATTAACTTTACAATAAATTTGCTTCTAGCCTAAGATATTTACAGGCCTCTGCCTGCCTCTCTCTCTCTCTCACCCCTCCCTTTCTCTTCTCTTCTTTCCAGAATTTTTCTATGATAGATAGATACTGATATCTATATATCTCTATTAATCTCTCCTATATCTGTCTCCTATATATATCTATAATAGATAAATATAATAGATAAACAGATATAGCATAGATGGATATGTAGACTTGCATATTAGATCTGTCTGTCTGTCTGGTACAGAATGTCCATCTCACAATGTTTGATGGAATGTCTGCCAATCCTGTTGGGTATTACTGTGACAGAGATAAAACCTCTCTGGGAGGTCGTGTGAAACGCTTTGTGATGTTGAGGCTTGAATCAAATGACTTCCCCACCCTGCCTCTTTCTACACCAGTCCTATTAGATGGGAATCAGAGTTTTTACTCAGCCAGAATGTACATTGCAGCAGCAAACTGCAATGGTGGGCCGAGAGCTGATCTGCAGTCAGAAGAGCTGTTTGAGTCTCACCTTCATCATTAACAAGCTATGTGGTCTTGCATAGGCTCCCTTGCTTTCTTGGGCCTTAGTTTTCTCTTTTATAAAAGATGGAGATGCTCTTCCACCATTTTATGGTTATAAATATATGCATCCAACTCTGTGCACTAGACAGCATTGATTACACTTATGTATGCCACTCTGTCGGCTTCTGGAGGACACAAGTGGTGGGGGCAGCAGGTGGTGAAGTTGGCTGATTTGACCTCCATGTTAACTCTGGGAGTGATCATTAAGTACCATGGTCTTTCTTCCAGTATCTTGTGATCACTATGGTTATGGATTTTGATACTGTTCTTGGTGATGGATAGACCCAGCTGACTGGATCCTGGCATATTGTGTTCCTCCATTTACTCATTCATTCAACAGAAATTTATTGAGGGTCTGCTATGTGCCAGGTGTATTCAGGAGGCTAGAGATGATACAGCTCCACACAAAGTGTATCAGGTCCTTGCCTTCATGTAGCATATACCCTGTAGGGGAAAAGACAGATAGGCAAGAAGCCAAAAAGTGCAAAAGTATGTAATACAGCATAAGGTAGTGACAATTTCTCTGAAGACAATGAAGCAGATTAAGGGGTTAGTGAGGGGTTGAGTCTGTGAGTATGTGTAGGAGTGGTGTGTGTGCATGTATTTATGAGTGTGTATGGGACCACTGAAAAGGACTTGAGAAGGTAACCTGAGTCAAGAGGAGTGAACTTGGGTAGTTATTTGCAGAACAGATGAGTTTTCAGGTTCTTAGGAAATGTTTGTTTAATGTTGAATAAATATTAATGAATCTTGGGCCTGCTGTGTTCAAATCCCGCATTGCCTTTTCATTAACTCCTCCCCATATCAAGTCTAAATGCCTCCAAGGGCTTTTCCAGCATGACCCTCCGTTTCCTCTTTATCTGATGCTGCTGTGCCTAGACCATGATTCCCTCTTCCTCTCTGCCTCTCCAGTCCCATCTGCTCCATGAAGTTATCTTTCATTGCTCCAGTGATCTAGCCTCATAGTTCCCACATTCTTTGTTTCTTTTTCATTTGTTTGTTGGCTTTGCCTCTTCAACTGAGGCTTAGTAGTTTTGAAGTGAGCTATGTCTTAAACTTTTAACTCCTTGATGAGCTCTACCACAGTGCTAAGTCCAAAGCAGGTGCTCAATAAATCACTTGACTATTGACTCATTGAAGAATTATCTTCTTCTCCAGATGAATAGTTTGGAGATAAGTCTGGTGTGGAAAATTGTGAACAATAGCACAGACTCCTCCCATTGGGATGTGGCATCTATTTTCCCAGCCCTGAATCTGGTCTGATCATGTGAGGTGTTTTGACCCATAGACTGTGGTGGGAAGTGATGTGCATGTTCTGGTTTAGAGACTTTGTAGCTCTTTTTTTTTTTTTTAAACACACAGTATTTTGCTATGTTGTCCAGGCTAGACTCGAACTCCTGTGTCAAGGGATCCTCTTGTCTCAGTGAATAGCTGAAAGTCCAGATATACACCCTCATGCCTGGCTCCTTGTAGCTTTTGATCTTGGGATAGAAACGCTTGCAGTATGGGACATACCAAGGCTAGCTTGGTAGATGATGAGAGGCCACATGGAGAGAGATCTTGGCCACCATAGCTGTGGTCCCAGACTTGGGATGAGACCAACCAAGACAGTTGACCCCAGTTCAGACCAGAAAGATAGCTAAACTGAGCCTGGTCCAAATTGTCCATCCACACAGTTAGGAGCTAAATAACACTGTTTAACACTGATGGTTGTTTTAAGCAACTGAATTTGAGGTGGTTTACTCTGGAGCACTGAGTAAATGATACATTCTCTGAGCCATTCTGGTAGCAAGACAAAGTAGTTCTAGAAATAATCTCTTGCAAGACTGGACATGGTGGCTGATGCCTGTAATCCTGGTACTTTGGGAGGCCCAGGCAGGAAGATCCCTTGAGGACAAGAGTTCGAGACCAGCCTGGGCAATATAGCAAGACCATATTCTACCAAAAAAAAATTAAAAATTAGCCTGGAGTGGTATGTCATCCCAGCAACTCAGGATGCTGAAGTAGGAGAATCTCTTGATCTCAAGAGTTTGAGACAACCCTGGGCAACAAAGCAAGACACTGTCTCTAAAAAAAATGTATAATCCCTTGCACTCATATATTGCATACATGACACCCTTCAGATCTCGTTCATGTTCATTACCTCATTTAATTCTTGCAGAATTTTTTGAGCATACAGGCAATTGTTATCATGCCTATTTTACAGATCAGAAAATCAAGACTCAGAGAGACTGCCTCAGATGTGCTACTTGGAGGATATTGTAGGATTCAACCCACTGTCATGTGGAAGTCCCAGGACACACGGTTGCCTTCCTGTTGAGAGGACCTGTTAATCCTGAGGCAACAGTCTGAGTGAGACGAAGAAATCTGAAACCTGAGGGCTTCACTCTGAAGCTGTCTGTTCCTATGAGCCCTGCGACCTGGGCTTCTCTCACCTCCAAGCAGGAGGGTTGTATAACGAGAAACTCATAATGAGGTTTAGCAAGTCCTTGTTTTTTCCAGAGCAGCTCTGAGCCTCTGCTTTGCTGCCGGATTGGGCTGCTTGTGAAGGTTTCTAATTCAGGGTCTTAATTTTTGTAAAGCGTGAATTACAAGAAGTCAGAAGAATGATGCAAAGAGCATTTAATAATGCACATTCACAAAAGAAGTGGTGTAACTACATTAATTAGGCAAGTCTTGCGTAAAGATGCAATGTAATTATATATTTGAGACAGTTAATTAGGGAGCTACTTGGAAATTTCAGTGAATATTAAGGTAATTATACATAAATACTATAACCATTAAGACTGCACCCGTAATGAAAGCAATAACTAATTACATAAATAACAGCATACTTATGTTTTTACATTACCAACACCTAACAATGCTTCCTCTCCCCCGCCTCCCTTCACCATGCAAATGACAAATCTTTCATTTTTAACTCAGATATTCTTGCAAATGGTTGGGAACAATGACCTTTTCTCTATTTTGACAAATCTGGGCCTGCCATGGAAGCTTCCTGCGAATGGATGGAAGCGTGAGATGTGTGGGTTGGGTAGCCTTGCCTGACTCCACCTGCGTAGTTCTGGACCGAAATAAGCCAGGGCCCTGCTGTGTAGCGGCTGGGGCGGTGAGGCAGGACCCTGGACAGAGTCAAAGGGTCTGCTCAGGAGACCTGGCCTCCACTCCTGCCTTTTGTCACCACCTCAGTGAAGTCACTCTGCGTTGCTGAGCCTCAGTTTCCTCGTTATGTCAAATGGGGAGAATTGTAACCCCTGCCTCCCAGGGCTTTGATGGAGAGCAAATATAAAGCCGGCAAATGCCATCCTGTGTACCTGGCTGAAGTCTACCTTTGGAGCTCTGTGCCCTTTGCTCCTCTCAGCATGTCCCTTTTATCTTCACTGCTCTCAGATACCCACCAGGCTGCCTACACCGCCTTCCCCATTAAGAATGACTTGTATGAAAGGATCTGGAGCTCATTCACACTCAAGTGTGACTGACTGATGACTTTGAGGGTTGGGAGAGGGTGGATGAGGGAGAATATTTATATTTTAATTGGAAGCAAAGTCTTCAGCTACTGCCTTGCCTATAAGATTTCCAGGCAACTGGTGGTTAGTGAAATGTCTGGACTTCATTTATCCTTTCATGTGTGAAGGGCCACATAGAGTGGTGGGAAAGGGCATGGAATAGGAATCTCAGACATCTGGGGTTAACCTCTTGGCTCGACCGTTAGCAGGCTACTTAGCCTCTCTAATAATAATAATAATAAAAATGCTAACATTTATTGACCAGTTACCACATTGCAGGCATCTTTTAAGAACTTTACTTAGCCGGGCTTGGTAGCTCAGCCTGTAATCCTGCGCCTTTGGGAGGCTGAGGTGAGTGAACTGCCTGAGCCTGCGGGTTCGAGACCCGCCTGGGCAGTGAGACCTCATCTCTACAATAAATAAAAAAATCAGCCAGGCGTGGTAGCGCATGCCTGTAATTCTGGCTACTCGCCGGAGCCCAGCAGGTTGAGGCTGCAGTGGCCGGGAGCGGCCACTGCACTCCAGCCTGGGCGACAGAGTGAGACTCCAACTCAAAAAAAAAAAAAAAAAAAAAAAAGAACTTTGCTTGATTAGTTAATTTCATATTTACGACAGTCCTTATCTTCTGGATAAGAACATTGAGGCACAGGAAGGTTATGCAGCTTGTTCCAGGTCACACATCCAGACTCAATGGCCTTAATTCTTTGCAACAATGACACCTTCAAATACAAGATGGTAGTAACCATTGTACCTACTTCATGGGGCTGTTGTAAGTATTATATGCTTACCTAGTGCTGATGCATTGTAAGTATACTGTTCTATTGAAGTTTGCTTCTTGTCCCAAATGTCAGTCCATCTTCTTTCTCTGTTTGATTCTTCTCTTGGGAGTCAGAGTCTCTTCCATGCTCCCCTTCTCCTCTGCCTTCTGTTGTTTGCAACTTGGTCAATTTCTTACCAAGTTGGCCTTCCTGCTCATGTGGGATATGGACTTGAGGAATGAGTCTGATCCCATTTGATCCATAGATGAACGGTGCCTCTTCAGAAAAGTTCAAAAAGGAAGCCCCATGCTGGCTTGGACAAAGCTGCCATTGCTCAAAGGTGCTATCTCTCCTGTCACATTTTGCTGATTACTTATAATTCACACATCAGTTTTTATTGGAAAAGTTTTATTATCTTATATATTGACCAGATTGATATATGAATTGCTTTTAACTATTTTAAGGAAATAAAATATACTTTTTCCAGAGTAATAGGCAATAGTGGTATTTGTTATATGGAGACCTGTTCTCTCATTTTTTTTTTTTTTGAGCTGGAGTCTCACTCTGTCACCCAGGCTGGAGTGCAGTGGCATGCTCATGGCCACTGTAGCCTCAACCTGCTGGGCTCAGGTGATTCTTTCACCTCAGCCTTCCAAGAAGTTGGAACTATAGGTACATGCCACCATACCTGGCTAATTTTTTGGTTCATTGTAGAGGCAAGGTTTTGCCAAGTTGCCCAGGCTGGTCTTGAACCCCTGGGCTCAGACAATCTTTTCACCTTGGCCTCCCTAAATGCTGGGATTACAAGCATGAACCACTGTACCTGGTGAGATCTGTTCTCTAAAGAAATGTGAATTGTTTTTTCTGGAATAGAGAAAAAGCTGTGGCTTTTGGTGTCTCAGAATGAGACCAGCCTGTTCCCATGTTCCCACTCAGGTGCTCTAAGTAAAGCAAACTGTCAGCCTTTCCATGTATTCATAGCTTATAGTAATTATTTTCTTCCAGGGGGTAGCGTATTGGGAAGAAGACTTATATAGTATCAGAAGAATATTGTACCATTTACCTACATTCAACTTTCACACAAAGTATAACTAATTCCTTCATTCATAAGTATAATTGACATCAGAAAATATCTGGACATTTGGGGAAAAGTATAGAGCACAAAAGAGAAGACTCAACAAATAGAGATGATTGCAGGGAAAACAGATAATTTAGAGGACAGAAAAGGAGTTAAATTTTTTTAGCTGATACCTTCAGAAAAATTCAAGACAATATATTGTAAATAACTGCTACTTAAAAAAAAATAAGTCAACAAGAAAGTTCTCAGAATTTAAAACAATGTGGATACTGAAATAAGAATTACAAGAAAATACCTGGAATTGGTGGGTGGCTCATGCCTATAATTCCAGCATTTTGAGAGATCGAGGCAGGAGGGTCACTTGAGCCTTGGAGTTTGAGACCAGCCTGGGCCACATAGTGATATCATGTCTCTATAAGAAAATAAAAATAAGAATAACTGGAAGATAAAGTTGAAAAAAATCTCCCTCTTTATAGAGAAAAAGACAAAGAGATGTAAGCTATAATGAAAAGTTAAAAGCAGGGAAGAAAAAAACCCAAGAAAAATAAGCCCTACACACTAAAAATTTCAGAAAGAGACAATAGAGAAATGAAGAAAAGGAAATAAGGCTAAAGAGAAGAGTCTAAAAGTCTTTTGTGAGAAAAAGCATTATCAATGAAGGAAAAAGAATCAGATTGCCATTCCATGATCATCACAATGTTGACTTCTAGATGAAAATGGCGTGATATCTTTCAACTTCTAAGGGAGAATGATTTGGGACTAAGATTTCTATACCCAGTCAAACTATCATTCAACTGTGAGGTCAGAGATGGAAAGATTTAGAAGAAATTTTATCTTCCATATAGGTTTTCTTAAAAAAAAAAAAAGACAAAAACAAACAACACTTTGAGCATGTGATCCATAAAAATAAGAAACTAATTGAAGAAAGGGGGAAGATATAGAATCCAATCCTCAGAAAGCATTAAAAACAAATCCCAGTTTGACAGCTAGAAGTCCTAAAAATATAATCAGTTAAAATTAGAAAAGGAAGTCACATAAACCTACCAAGAAGAATTTTTTTAAAAAGTGGATTTCATTCACTAGGTAGTAAGATTATAAACCTGCAATATCTATGGGTGTGATTTTTTAGATGTATATTTCTTCTCATTAAAAGAAAAAGGGGAATTTAGAAATTTCAGGAAAAAATGAAAAGTTACATTAAAATATGGTCCAAAATGAAGTCAGCTAAAATATGGCATAATTTTGAATAATCCTATGGATAACTTTTTCTCATAGTGCTTACCATCTCTTAACATTCTTTATAGTTAATCTGCTTATTATGTTTGCTTTTTATACCCCAACTAGAATGTATGTTCCCTGAGCGCAGATATTTTGTCTGTTACATTCACCATTGTATTTTATGTACCTAAAAAATGTGTTTAATACATGGTAGGCACTGAGAAAATATTTGCTAGATAATTTGTTAAAAAATGCAAATCTTGTTGACCCTGACTTTTGGTATAGTTTTATTCAAGTTACACAGATTTACAAGTTACACAGGATCATATATCTTCCTTTGGAGTTCCATCACACTATTTGGTTCTGCAATGAGTAATATTTGCCTAAACTAAATATCGTAAATACTATTTATTTATTCAAAAGTAAATTATCTTATTGAAATAGAATCTACATTTATAAATCATAAGGTACAGCTTGATAAATATTTACACCAAGATCAAGAAAGAGAACATTGCTAGCATCCTTAAGCTGTCCCAGTTGTCTTGTCAGTGTAATGAAATTGTCCATCTTTTCTTTCACTTTCTTGAACATAATAATCATAGTTATTTCCAAGTTCCTTTCTGATAACTTCAACATTTGGATTTCCTTTGAGTCTTTATTGTTTTTACCTTTTCCCATGCTTTGGTCATTTGGGTTTGCCAAATAATTTTTTATTGACTCCTGGATGTTGTGAATAAAAAATTGCACAGAGAATCTGAAGCTCTAGATTGCGGTTTCTGCCTCCAGAGGCGACAGGCAGTTCACCTGAGTATAGGCTAGAAGCAGTTTATCAGAAACTGGGCTTCAGCACCAGAAAAAGGCAAGTCTATTTTGGTTTGCCTTGACATCTAGAAAATCATCTTTCAGATGTCTTGAATGACTGGGATGTTTTTCAGTACTCCTCCTTCCTGATGGACCTTGAACTCCAATTTTTATTCTTCTAGCCATGTGACGTTGCTTAACACGCTGCTTAGATTCTCAGACTTAAGGCTGACACCTTCTGTTCTTCTCGACACTCTGCTCCTTGGCCTGTTACCTGGAGCTCTAAGAGTTGGCTAATGCTTTGAGGCTAAAAGCAGCATGAATAGCTGACTTTCTCCTGCACTTCCCTTCTCTTTGAGATCTTGATCCCTCAAATCCTCCTTTTTTAAATAAACTTTTTATTGTGCAATAATTTTAGCTGTACAGTAAGGTTGCAAAAATAGTATAGAGAGCTCCCCTATACAACTCACCCTAATGTAAGCATTACCATGAGTACATTTGTCAAAATCAAGAAATAAACATTGGCACATTGCTTTTAATGGTATTTCAGACTTTATTCTTCTGATTTCATCAAATTTTCCTCTCATGTCTTTTTTCTCTCCCCTGGGGTCCAATCTAGGATTTTATATTGCATTTAACACACACACGCGCGCGCGCACACACACACACGCACACACGCACGCACACACACACACATATATATATATATATTTTTTTTTTTTTTTTTTTGAGTTGGAGTCTCACTCTGTCGCCCAGACTGGAGTGCAGTGGCTGCTTCTGGCCACTGCAGCCTCGACCTGCTGGGCTCTGGCGATCCTTCTGCCTCAGCCTTCCGAGTAGCCGGAATTACAGGCATGCGCTACCACGCCCGGCTGATTTTTTGATTTATTGTAGAGATGAGGTCTCGCTGCCCAGGCGGGTCTTGAACCTGCGGGCTCAGGCAATCCACTCACCTCAGCCTCCCAAAGGTTTCATTCACTAGGTAGTAAGTGAATAGGTGCGGGATTACAGGCTGAGCCACCGAGCCCGGCTATATATATGTTTTTAAAATCCAGCTTTTTAGTTGTTCGTGGCAAGAGGGTTGATTGTATAATAAGCTAATATTCCACAGATAGCAGAACTACTATTGATTTTAAATCCTTAGATAATTAACCTATAGATAAGGCACAGAAGACGATATTGGATATTCAACATGATAAAGGTAACCAGTAGAATAATAAAAAATATATAACCAATAACATTTCAGGAATAGATGTAAGGTAGGAAGTAGTATTAGGAAGTTATAGTTTTCATAGAGGAGAATCCATTGATACTGTCAAATTCATAAATCAAGATACAGAAATATAAGAATTGTGATGAAAATGATCATAAAAATGGAAAGTAGAAAGGACTGAAAGTGGTTATCTGAGTAGTGGGATAGATGATGAGAGTCCAATAATTTTACTTCTATTTAAACTGGTTTGTTCAGTTTTTGAAAACCATATGAAATAGAATCTGTGTGTACTGACACAGTATCCTTTAATATAATTTAAATGAAAAAAATGGTTAGTACACTATATATGGTATGATACTACTTATGTGAAAACTCTCTGTACATATATAAGTATACAGTGTGATTTTACAAACATATTTGCATTCATGCTTCTTTCATTTCCAGGAACATGTCCTTGTCCTGTAAGGTTGGCCTAGTTGTCTGAGGAAGAAGCTGAGAGGCACCTGGAGCAGAGCCAACCTGTAAACTGCTTCCAGGAAACTTGGTCTGGATCTGAGTTGCCTCATCCTCTGCTACCACTAGTGGAAGTCAAGAATAACAAATATCATGATAATAAATTTCTTATAATTAACAATATGAACCAGAAACCAAAGGAATATTATCTTCAGAGTGCTGCGTGACAGTGGGCATTAACCCAGATTCCACAGCTAAAAAGCCCTAATATTTGGGGTTTGAAATGATATTTAGACCTTTTCACATGTACAAAAACCAAGAGAATGAACCCTCCAAGACCTTCCAAGAGTAAATTAACAAATGTACTTCAGAAGAAGAAAAGTGATTCTAGCAAAGAGTTGGGTACAAAACAAGTGGTAAAAATGAAATTTATACTGGCTGGTAATAAGGTTAATTATTGTAAAAGCTATTTTTTTATTTTACAAAAGATCTGACAAGAAAAATTGTTGTTGGCATTCAGGAGATAAACAGTTCTTGCTTTATTTTGGAGGAGATTAGAGACATTAAACAACTTTAGAATAGGAAAATATATAGTTATGTATGTTTAAATGAATAGGTCATTAGAATAATGAAATAAATAAAAGTCTAGCTTTCAAACTAAAAAAAAAAAAATGAAGGAGTAAAGAAACCTCGTAGGAGGTAGGAAATGGGAAAGAAGAGAAAGCAGATGTGACTTAACCCCATCTGCAAAGTCTACTTTGCAATGGAATATAACATATTGTCAGCATGATGATAGGACATGGCTGTCTTCAGGGGCTGTTATTCAGTCTACCCCAGGAACATAAATGCACAGCTCTAGAGGTGAGACTGTGATTGGCATATTCAAGTAGGTCAGCACAGCTGGAGTGAGGGAGGGAGAGTGAGGAAGGAAAACGAGAGCTGCTCGTGAGGGGCTTGGTAGATCCCACTAATGACCCGAGTCATCACTTTCCAGGGTTTTAGGGTGTATTTTAATATGCTCAAGTCACTGAACATAAGAATCACCAGGAAGCTTGTTAAAATGTCCATTTCTGGACCCATGAGATTCTGATTCAATAGTTCAGAGGGAAAGCCCCAGAGACTGATGTTTTCTGAAACATCCTAGATGATTTCACTGAGGATTCCTGGATCAACCTACAGCCTATGACTACTTGTCCCAGATGAAAATGACACAGAGGGCTGTGATAATAAACATAATAAAACTGCCCAACTCTTCCCCATCTCCATGGCTGTTTTCATTCCTCTTGCCAGTGACTATTTTTGGAAAGGACAGGTTACCTAATCCTGGTCAACAAAATGTGGAAAAGAGACTTCCAAGGGTCCTCTACAAACGTGTCCTTGCTCTTAAATATACAAAGAATATGGGACTTAGCATTATTATTTACTGAATTATCCTGAGCTTATTAATCTCTGGATGTTCTTTTAGGGATAATGACAAATGCCCATATTGTCTAAGGTAATTGAGTTTGGTATTTCTGCAACTTGGAGCTGAAATATTCCTAACTGACATGGCAAGAATGGGTGCTAGCTTTTCCAAGCTGCTCCATAATCCCCTTCTGGGTAAAATGAAAAAGCTATGGCTTCTTGCCTTTTCCCTCCTGTATGTAACAACAAACCCCATGGAGCAGGTTTGTAAATAGATTCAGTGAGACACTCTTTAAAGTTCCATTGTGCACAGTGTCTGGACAAAGTAAGTGCTTAGTAAGTGCTCCTTGAATTGAATAAGTGAGTGAACGGGTGATTGAGTTTGTTGAAGGGCTATAAAAAACACAACCACATCCTGGACTTCATTTCCAGTGGCCCTCTCTCTTAAATCAGTATTGAAGATTACTTTGGCTTTCTTCAGCAACTCTTCTGTTCTTACTCATTACTCTTTTTAAAGGAATTCTTATTAGCTTAGGAAAAGAGATATTTGCTTATTTGTTTATATCTGTTTATTGATAAGATACCAATCTCATGGGTATCTTTTCTTTTCTACATAAGAGGAAGAATCAGTTATTTTACCCTTGTTAAAAAAAAGAAAACTATGCAAACACGCTTTGAACATAACCCAAAAATGTTCTTGACAGGACAATTTAAAGTAGTTCCTTCACCCCTCTGGTTTTCCTAACCCTCTGCCCACATCCTGTCCACTGGTCACTGTCAGAGCTGACCTGGAGGAGGGGAGTGCATGACCACTGCGACGATTCATGGTGACAAAGAAAAGGAGGATGGATTTAGGCTACTTGATACTTGGGCTATCATCAAGATGCTTAGGTGACATCCTGCTTTCCCCACCCCAGGTTTGCTCAGGTTGTTGGGCAGTTTGCAGCTTGCAATTGTGGCAGAAGGCTTGCAATTGAGGCAGAACTCAGCCTCAAGTCAAATGCTAAAGTTCATCAGACCCACAGAAGGATCATAGATGGCAAATAGGTCTTGAAGAGCAGAAAGGTATTCATAGTTACTTCGAGTTTGAACCCAAATTTCTAAGACCCGAAAACTTTCTCAGACACAAAAGAACAGACCACACAAGAAACAAATCAATGTTGTATTTCAGTATCTCAAAAAATAAAATAGGAAAACAGGTCTCTTATCTTTTGTAGCAAAGCTGCTTAGGGTGTGCTCTGCTGCAGGACCTCAAGTCATGGTCAAAGAAGGCCATGAACATGTGATAAAGAGTGGTAGCATTGACAGTTCCAGAGACAGGGCATCTCATTATGACAGATATAAACATTTATATGGTTTGTTAGCCTGTTTTCATCTTGAAGCCTGTGATTCTGTATCTGGCTGTTCTCCATGTCCCGTCTCATCTAACTCCTCACTGACCCTGGGTGATCTGAATACTCTTGATAAGGCCCCAGGGGTTTGGGAACTGGGCAACTTGGAAGGGTAGATTTAGAAAAAGTCATGGGATAGTATACTACTTCATTCTGCCTGGATAAAACCTTTCTCTTGAATTCTGCTCCCTTGCAGAACTGTGGGAATTGCATTGTGACTCGAAGTTTCACTGTCTCTATCACACACATGCTAATTAAAGCCAGACATCTCTCGGGTCATATGTAGATGGAAAGCAAATTAGAGATCAGTCTTGCAGCTTTGCAATGGAAACTGACCTGGTTCCTTTTTTTTCCCCATTATGTGCATGTGCAGTTGGGTGATATCCTGATATTTTGATCTGGCTGAAAATACAGAATTCTCTTTTATCAGCAAAAGAGCAGGTAAGGAATCCTGGTAAATAGAATGGACACTTCTTGGGCAGATGTGGCAGTGTGTGTGGGGGAGGGGGAGAGAAGGGGAGAGAGAGAGGAGGGAGGAAGAGAGGGAGGAGAGAAAGGGAGAGAGAGTTAGAAATCAGATTTCCCAAAGTGCACACCTGGAAACTCCTGTGCCATCTTGGCTATTGCTTCTTGAGGTTGACATGATGGAGCTGGAGAAGATCCAGGATAGGACACCCGAGTTAATTAAAGAATTAGAATGATTATTAAAAATTCCTTTATTTTCTGATTACAAAAGTAATACATATTCATTATAGAAAATTTGGAAAATATTCAAGGCAAAAAATAAAATAAAAATATATGTTATTCTACCAGAGGTAACAGTGTTTAACATTTTGCTGTATTTCCTTTCAGTCTTTTTTCTCAGAACCCAAGCATTTATGTAAGAAAATTGGTATCATATATGTGCATATATAGTATATAGATTTATATTCACATATATATTCACACACACATATATAATTTTGTATCTTATTTGATACATGTTGAGTATCCTATTGGATGTAAGTTTTCTTGTTTCTAAATATTTTCTAAAATATTTTAATGACTGTATGATGTAACAATTGATAGGTCTACAAAAATGTACTTGACTATTCCTATAACATTTAGATTTAGTTAATTTTTAGGCAATATATAATTAATTAAGCATGTACTTACTTTCATAATTAACACTGCAATGAAATATTTTCTACCAAAATTCACATGAATATCTTTGATTATTTCCTTAAGATCAATTCTTAGAATTACAGGGTCAAGTTTTGAACATTTTTAGAGTCCTTACCAGATTGTAGTAGACATATGAAATGAATTTAGAAGTTGAGGGTTTCAAATATACACAATCAGAAATGTAAAAAATCAAGTCACAATTGGCCCTAAAGAAATACAAAAGATTATTATGCACACCTGTATAAAAACAAACTCAAAAACCTAAATGAAATGGAGGACTTTCTGACATCAAACAATCTCCCAAGGTTGAAACAAGAAGAAATTCAGACCCTAAATAAACCAATAACAACGCAGAAAATTGACTCTGTCATAAGAAAACCACTACACACAAAAAAAGCCCTGGGCCAGATGACTTTCCGGAGGAATTCTACAAAATGTACAAGGAGAAGCTGATACCAACCCTATCAAAAGTATTCCAGGCAATCGAGAAGGATGAAACTCTCCCCATATTATTTTATGAAGCTAACACCACACTGATGCCCAAACTGGGTAAAAATCCAACAAAGAAATGGAACTGGAGGCCAATATCCCTGATGAACATAGACACAAAAATTCTCAACAAGATTTTAGCAAATCAGATGCAACAACACATCCTGAAAATCATTCACAGCTGGGCTCGGTGGCTCAGCCTGTAATTCCTTGCCTTTGGGAGGCTGAGGTGAGTGGATTGCCTGAGCCCGTGGGTTCGAGACCCACCTGGGCAAGCGAGACCTCATCTCTACAATAAATCAAAAAAAAAAAAAAATTAGCCGGGCATTGTAGCGCGCACCTGTAGTTCCAGCTACTTGGAAGGCTGGGGTGGAAGGATCGCCAGAGTCCAGCAGGTCGAGGCTGCGGTGGCCGGGAGTGGCCACTGCACTCCAGTCTGGGCAACAGAGTGAGACTTCAACTCAAAAAAAAAAGAAAGTCATTCACCATGACCAAGTAGGCTTCATCCCTGGGATGCAGGGCTGGTTCAACAACTGCAAGACCATAAATGTAATAAAATACATCAATAGATGTAAAAACAAGAAACACATGATTATATCATTAGATGCAGAAAAAGCTTTTGATAAAATTCAACATCTCTTCTTGATAAAAACCTTGAACACTGAGGCATAGATGGAACACACCTCAAAATAGTAAGAGCCATGTATGATAAACCACAGCCAACATATTGCTAAACCAACAGAAATACTTCCCCTAAAAGCTAGAATAAGAAAAGGCCACACAAATAGCCAAAAAAAAGAAAGAAAAAATAAAAAAATGAAATGCCTCTACATCTTCCTAACCAGAGAAGTGAAAGAACTTCACAATGAAAACTACAAAACACTGCTCAAAGAAATCAAAGAAGACACAAACAAATGGAAAAATATTCTATGCTCATGGGCTGAAAGAGTCAACATTGTTAAGATGTCCATCCTACCAAAGGCAATCTATAGATTCAATGCAGTACCCATTAAATTACCAACATCGTTCTTCTCAGACTTGGAAATGACAATATGGAAATTCTACTAGTAATCAAAATAGCCTGGTATTGGTACAAGACAAGCACATAGACCAATGGAACAGGATAGAGATTCCAGAAGCAAAACCTCAATTTCTCAACCAACTCATCTTCGACAAAGCCTCCACTAACAACCACTGGGAAGAGAAGAACCTATTCAGTAAATGGTGCTGGGAAATTTGGCTGACCACATACAGAAGAATGAAACAGGACGCCTACATGTCACCATATACAAAAACCAACTCTAAATGGATCAAAGACCTAAACATAAAACTTCAAATTATAAGAATCTTAGAAAATGCAGGAGACACCCTTATGGAAATTAGAATGGGCAACCAATTCCTGATCAAAACCCCAGATGACCATGTCATAAGAGATAAGATAGACAAGTGAGACCTCATCAAGCTGAAAAGCTTCTGCAAAGCAAAAAAAACCATCAAGAGAGTGGGGACACAGCCCACAGAATGGGAAAAAATATTTTCCAACTGTATAGTGACACAAGCCTAACATTCAGGATTTACAAGGAACTCAAATGAGCCCAATGGAAAAAAACAAACAGCCCTATTAAAAAGTGGGCAAAAGATATGAATAGACACTTCTTAAAAGAAGCCGGGCTCGGTGGCTCAGCCTGTAATCCCACGCCTTTGGGAGGCTGAGGTGAGTGGATTGCCTGAGCACGTGGGTTCGAGACCCGCCTGGGCAGCGAGACCTCATCTCTACAATAAATTAAAAAAAAATCAGCTGGGCGTGGTAGCGCATGACTGTAATTCCGGCTACTTGGAAGGCTGAGGTGGAAGGATCGCCGGAGCCCAGCAGGTCGAGGCTGCGGTGGCCGGGAGTGGCCCCTGCACTCCAGTCTGGGTGACAGAGTGAGACTCCAACTCAAAAAAAAAAAAAAGACATACAAGCAGCCAACAGATATATGGAAAAAAATGCTCAACCTCACTAATCATCAAAGAAATGCAAATTAAGACCACATTGAGATACCACCTAACTCCAGTCAGGATGGCCATCATCAATAACTCAAAAAATTACAGATGCTGAAGAGGATGCAGGGAAAAGGGAACATTTCCTCACTGTTGGTGGGAGTGCAAACTAGTACAGCCTCTGTGGAAAACAGTGTGATGAGTCCTAAAAGATCTAAAAGTCAACCTTCCACGTGACCCAGCAATCCCCCTTCTGGGAATACACCTGGAGGAACTCAAATCATTCTATAAAAAAGATACCAGCACATGTATGTTTATTGCAGCATTATTCATAATAGCAAAAATATAGAACCAACCGTGTTGCCCACTGAAATTGAATTGGATAATAAAAAGTGGTACATATACATGATGGAATATTACGCAGCCATAAAGAAAGAAAAAATTAGGGACTTCACGGCAACTTGATGGATTTAGAGTCTGTCATACTCAGGGATCTATCACAAAAACAAAAAGCTGAGTACCACATGTTCTCACTCATGAGTGGACCCTGAACATTTATCATAATACTATAAGAAAGGATTTGGCAGTAGTGGGACACTGCTGGTGGGGGATTGGGGGTTGGGGGTCGGGGAATGGGCACACTTCAGCAATAAGGGTACCTGATCTCAAATCAGGCAAAGTGGGGACCAAAGGAAGGCCCACACTTTACCTATATGATGACCTCTTATCTACCTAATCCTGATTTGTACCCCACCTTAAAAAAATAAATAAAAATAAAATTTAAAAAATGACAAAAAAAGAAGTTAGAGCTTGTCAACATGAAAAGCTAAATGCTGAATGCAGACCTGGATGAAGCCTATAAAAGCACAAAGGGTTTTAATTGGCCAAGTAGGGATATGCTAACCAAGTCCTGGAATATTGCAAACATATAGCAATTTTTGGAATTCCATAAGAGTAGCTTTGGAGCCAATGCAAAGAATGTAGGATTTGCCAGCAGAGAGAGGATCTATGTAATTCTTTGCCTTGAAAAGGGGCAACTGGCTAAAAATATAGACAGAGTCTGTATTTATATCTATCTATTCATATAGACAGATTCAACGTGTATGTGAATGGAGGAATGTGCTGGTGGGTTTCATCATTTTGAGTTAGTGTTATCACGTGCCTAGAATTGAATGGCATAGTATCATAACATGTGGTCATGTTATGTGCACTTTGGCTATGTGGCATGGTGTTGAGCTGTGAAATCACAGGATCTCTGAAGACAAAAGGGCTCTTCTAAAATGCCAGAGATGGCGTCTAGGTCTCTGAGGGTGGAAGCAGAGAATGATCTTTGAGAAGGAGTCTTCTCTTTTATTTTGTGAGGGGGCATCATGTTTGTGAGTTCTCTTTGCCACACAGATGAAATTCATGTATCTACCTGATCATCTTAGGGAGAAGTGAACCAAATGCAGACATTGGCATGCTAAGCATCCTATTGATTAATATCAAATTCTATTCCAGGCTGGAGGAGGTGGCAAAATATTTCAGAGTTTTTTTTTTTTTTTTTTTTAATGAGGAGCTGATGGTTTTCCCTTGTGGCCTGAGAAATAGAGTTTTGGGAAAAGGGTTATGGAGGAAGGACGCATGTCAAGAATCAGCTCTGAATTTGTTGAAATTACTTCAGTATTGGACATCAGTGCCACCTTCTTCCCTCCCTCCATCCTTTTTCTTCTGCAGGTGCAAGAAGAATTTTTGTTCATTAATGAGCAAAAGTGAATGTGCATGGAAGTGGTGCAAAATGAACTTATGTGTTCTTCAACATTCTTCCTGTTATTCTGAAATAAGAATACTGCTTTTATTTTATTTTATTTTTGAGTCAGGGTCTCACTCTCTTGCCCAGGCTGAAGTACAGTGGCACATTCCTGACTAACCACAGCCTCCACCTCCTGGGCTCAGGTGATCCTTTGGCTTCCCCTCCGAGTAGCTGGGACTACTGGTGAATGCCATCATACTGGGTTAATTTTTTTTTTTTTTTTTTGAGTTGGAGTCTCACTCTGTTGCCCAGACTGGAGTGCAGTGGCTGCTCCCGGCCACCGCAGCCTCGCCTACTGGGCTCCGGCGATCCTTCCGCCTCAGCCTACTGGGTTAATTTTTGATTTTTGTGGAGACGAGGTCTTGCTATGTTGCCTAGGCTGATCTTGAACTACTGAGCTCATGCAATCCTCCTGGCTTGGGCTTCCAAAGTGCTGGGATTATAGGTGTGGGCCGCTGCACCCAGCCAAGAAAACTGTTTTTTAAAATAAAATATTATAACAGTTGCATAGCAAGCAATAAGTTAAAGGATTAGTTGAAACATGGAAATGATGACAAATTAAATATGTTTACTTAAAAATGTATCCTCTAGGGGCCAGGCACAATGGCTCATGCCTCTAATCCCAGCACTTTAAAAGGCCAAGATGAGAAGATTGCTGGAGGCCAGGAGTCTGAGACCAGCCTGGTCAACATAGTGAAACTCTGTCTCTAATATTATTTTAAAAAATTACTCAGACATGGTGATGCATGCTTGTAGTCCCTAGCTCCTTCGAAGACTGAGGCGGGAAGATTACTTGAGCCCAGGAGTTCAAGACCAGCCTGGGCAACCAGCAAGACCTGTCTCTATAAAAAAAAAAAAAAAAAAAAAAAATTTGTTCTTTAAATGTTATATCTTATGGGAAGTGGTGCATGTGGTCACAGTGAGGCTGGGAATATAGAGTTTCTCAGGGGGTCAAAGGCAAGGGGAGGGAAGGGCATTTTTCTCAATAAATCAGATGAACTAATCATTACAAGGTAAAAGAAACTCATCCTACAAAGATAACCTCTTTGAAGCTGCTCAGCTGAAGGAGGCGGCTACAATTTCTGCCTGAGAGTTGGTGAGAAAACAGATCCAAAAGGTGACTGCCGACCTGAGTTCAATCCTGTTGGGTTCAACTATTAGGTCTCCCTATGATTAACTTTCTACTGCCCAAAGCCTCATGAAATGTAATCCTCATCTTCACCTCCATCCTTTGGTGCCACTGTCAGACACAGAAATACCACCTGGTGATTAAAGAGACTTGGATGATAACAGCCTTCACAAACAATAACACTGAGAAGCTAACTCTGGACTGATTCCAGTACTCAGGTGGGTGTAGGCTGGGCTTATGGGTGCTTTCATCTAAGATTAGCAACCATGGCACTGACAAGTTGTGAAAAGTATGCACTGTCGGGGACTTATGCTGTCTAGTTGAAAAATCAGTCAACCAACTTACACTTTCGGAGCACTTTCAAGACCCCAAATGAAAGTCTGGCTGTGGGGGTGGAGGAATCAGGGAGCAGTGTGAGAGGGGAGGGCCCTCTTCAGGCACTGTTGAACTTCTAAAGAAGGTGCTCTGTTATGCTGTAGAATCGATTAGTTTATGTTTATTGTTTGTTTCCACCAGCTAGAATGTGAGATCAGCAGGATGAGGATCTCTGTCTTGTTACCCTAGGGCAGTGCTTGGCACAGAGTTGATGCTCTGAATCCACTGAATATCGACTAAGTATTCAGTGTTGAGTTGGTGAATGCTTTGACATGCTTCTCCAAGAGTGCACATCCATTTATTCTTGTGAAGATAACACTTATATCTCACTTGAGATGTGTCAGGCACTCTTCTGGTCCTAAACATAGATCAGTTTATTTGACCAATTATCTGACATAGCTACTAGCATTTCATCCTAATTTTATAGATGAGGCAAGTGAAGCAAAGAGGCATACGCAACTTACCTGAGGTCACCCAGTTGGTAAGTGTTGAAATGGCAAATCTGACCCTGGCAGCCTGTCTCTTGCATCCACACCTTCACTGTTGTGTTGGTTGCCTTCTCAAGTACTTGGGGCCAAAGTGTCTGCTCAGCATTAAAGGTGGATTCTGTGACTGTGAAATGGTGGGGGGAACTGGCCAAGTTTCGGACTCATCCCCCACCAAGTGGTTGCCTTTAATGTTCTTTCTGCCTGACTGAATGATCAGCCTCTCTCAGTGTTGAGTTCTTATCGTGAGTCAGGCATACATAATAACTTTCCATCTCACAGGGAAGATAAGACACAAATGCAAGCAATTTCTTGGTAATATGTAGAAAGTGGAGTTACCATGAGAAAGGGACAGAATGGAAATTCAGAGGAAGGAGATGTTGCTTCCATATGTCGGGTTCAAAGACATGGGAAAATGGGATGGAAAGGCAGAGGAGATGGCCTGAGCAAAGACATGGAGGGCCATCAGGAAGATGCCTTTGGAGTTGCTGCCTAGGGTCTCTCATAGCCCAAATCCTTCCTCTCGTGGGCCAACAGATACCCCATCCAAGCCTGGTTGTCTGCCCTCTTGGCAGTCCAAGAATGCAGCTAGCATGTTGGGTCAGAGACCCTTATCTGTTGGCTCCATTCCTTTCTTGGACCCATTGTCAAGCTACTCTGAGCCTCAGTTTTCTCTTCTGTACAACAGAAGCTAATAGGACCTACCTCCGTGGCTTGTTGGAAGAATCAAAGGTGGACATGTGTATGGAGCTCATAGCATCACCTGCACCACGAGTGCTCAATCACCTTACTATATATATCTTTTTTTCTGAGTTGAAGTCTCACTCTGTTACCCAGGATGGAGTGCACTGGCACGCTCACTGCCACCACAGTCTTGAACTACTGGGCTCAGGCAATCCTTCTGCCTCAGCCTTTCAAGTAACTGGAACTACAGGCAGGCACTACCACACCCAACTAATTTTTAAAAATTTATTGTAGAGACGAAGTCTTGCCAAGTTTCCCAGCCTGGGCTCAGGCAATCCTCTTGTTTCCACCTCCCAAAGTGCTGGGATTATAGGCTTGAGCCACCACGCCTGGCTTCTTATGGATATTTTTACTCTGACTAGTCAATTTAGGCTGAAATGGTCAGTAAGAGCCACTTTGGTGTCTTAGTTCATTTTCTGTTTCTTATGACAGAATACCTGAAACTGGGTGATTTATAAAGAAAAGGAATTTATTTCTTACAGTTAAGCAGCTGAGAGGTCCAAGGCCAAGGAGCTGCATCTGGTGAGGGCCTTCTTGCTGGTTCTGAGATTGCAGAGTCTTGAGGCCGCGTAGGGGGAGAGGGTTGAGTGTGGCAGCTCAGGTCTCTCTTCCTCATTTAACAAAGCCACCAGTCCCACTTCTGTGATAACCCATTAATTAATTAACCCTTAATCCATTAATCCATGAATGGATTAATCTATTTATGAGGGCAGAGCTGTCATGGCTCAATCATCTCTTAAAGGCTCTATTCTCAACACTGCCACATTGGGGATTAAACTTTAACATGAATTTTGGAGGGGACAAATATTCAAAACATAGTGCTTGGCAAGAAAAGGAAGTCAAGAAGGAGTGGCTGGGGGAGCTGGTGGGAGGAAGCTGGGCAGGATGTACAGTGGGGGAGCGTCCTTTCCAGGATAAGCTGGCTGGGCCTCTTTTTGTCACACCAGTGCCTCTGTGCAGTATAACAAGCTGGGAGCAGGGCTTGAAATCACTGGGCTTAGCTGGAGATCCACAGACTAACATGAGCATGGGGCAGTCAGCAGGAAGGCTCACATCTGAGAGTCACTTTTCAGGGAGGCTCAGAAGTTGTTTTTTGTGAAAAGTGAGTCACATAGCATTTTGTAAAAGTCATGCTCTGACGCCGGGCTCAGTGGCTCAACCTGTAATCCCGCGCCTTTGGGAGGCTGAGGTGAGTGGATTGCCTGAGCCCGCGGGTTCGAGACCCGCCTGGGCAGCGAGACCTCATCTCTACAATAAATAAAAAAATTAGCTGGGTATGGGGTGTGGTAGTGCACGCCTGTAGTTCCAGCTACTTGGAAGGCTGAGGCAGAAGGATTGCCGGAGCCCAGCAGATCGAGGCTGCAGTGGCCGGGAGTGGCCACTGCACTCCAGTCTGGGCGACAGAGTGAGACTCCAACTCAAAAAAAAAAAAAAAAAAAAGTCATGCTCTGGAGTAGACTTGCATAACTGAAATGTATTTTTAAAAAATCATGAAAGCTTTAATTACCTAAACTCTAATTAAATTGTCTCTTACAGAAAACATAGGATATTAGCTCATTTATACTTGACTACTTGTTTGTTTTTGTATATTGGGGGATCTTGTAGATATCGCTCTGTTCAACTCATTGCCATCACCTCAGAGATATTTTCTTTTTTTTTTTGACAGTTTTCTAAAGTGATTTTATTTTTTAATTATTATAAAGATGTGGGGTATAATTCAGGGTTAGGTATACAAACGTTGATTATGCTTGTATGCATGTTGATAAGCTATGCCCCTTCCTCCCCTAGCAGTTTCTCTCAACTGCCAATCCCACCTCCTCTGACAGTTTCCCACTACTGCCACTCCCTTTTTTATAGTATTATAATTGTTCAAGATCCGCTTATGAGCGAGAACATATGGTACTCTGTTCCTTGTTTCTGTGATAGATCACTGAGTATGATCGCCTCCAGATCCATCCAAGTTGGTGCAAAGTCCATATGTTTGTCCTTCTTTATGGCTGCGTAATATTCCATTGTGTATATGTACCACGTTTTTTTAATCCAGTTCAGCTTTGATGGGCAACATGGTTGGTTCCATGTTTTTGCTATTGTGAAAAGAGCTGCAACAAACACACTTGTGCAGGTATCTTTTTTGTAGAATGATTTGAGTTCCTCTGGGTATATTCCCAATAGGGGAATTGCTGGGTCATATGGAAGGTCAATTTCTTGTTCTTCCAGAAATCACCATACTGTCTTCCAAAGAGGTTGCACTAGTTTGCATTCCCACCAACAGTGTAGAAGTGTTCCTTTTTCTCTACATCCTCGCCAGCATCTGTTGTTGTTTGTTTTATTAATGATGGCCATTCTTACAGGGGTTAGGTAGTATCTCAGTGTGGTTTTGATTTGCATTTCTCTGATGAGTGAGGCTGAGCACTTTTTCATGTGTCTGTTGGCTCACTGTATAACTTCTTTACCTCAAAGATATTTTCAATGGTACAACTATCTTATGAAGTCGCTGCTCTGTGCCAGCATAGCTTAGTATTTAAGAGCAGAGATCCATGCAGTGGCTCACGCCTGTAATACCAGCACTTTGGGAGGTGGAGGTGAGAGGACTGCCTGATCCTAGGGGTTTGAGACCAGCCTGGGCAACTTGGTGAGACCTTGTTTCTACAATAAATAAAAAATTAGCTAGGCGTGGTGGCACACACCTGTAGTTCCAGTTACTTGGAAGACTGAGGCAGAAGGATCGCCTGAGCCCAGAAGGTTGAAGCTGCGGTAGCTGTGACCGTGCCACTGCACTCCAGCCTGGGCGTCTGAGTAAGACTCTGACTCAAACAAACAAACAAATAAACAAAAAACAGAGATCTTGAGAGCCAGCCTGCCTGGGCCTATCCCTGACGCTGACTCTTACTAGCTGTATGATTCTGAACATTTAACCTTCTTTTACCTCAGTTTTCTCATCTATAAAATAGTCATTGCAATGGGACCTCCCTCATCAGACTGTTATAAAAATTAAATGGAATAATATGAATGAAGTGTTTAGATCAGTGCCTGCATGTAGCAAATATTCAGTACAGGTCAGTCTGTATTATATTCTGGGCACTGGACCAGGAGCTGGGGCTAGAGCTGCTAGCAAGATAGACAAGGTTCCTGAATTTGAAGAGTTTGCAGTTCATGGAGAAGCGGAGAACTAGCAGTCAGTCAGCAGTGAGAGGGAGGCAGAGCGTGAGAGTGGGCAGGTGCCCTGGGAGTGCTTATTACAGACTTCCACAGATACGCTGGACATTTCCTTTTTCTCATCTTATCCACATAGGTCGGTTTGTTTAGCATCATAGATCCCCAGGGTTGAAAGGTGATTTCAAAATGTCAGTGGTGACCTGGGTAAACCTGCGTCCAGGTAACATCACGGTCATGTCAGCTTCCTTCTCTCACCTCATGACTACACCGGAAGCTTCTGTCTCCACTTTTATTGATTAGCCTGGGGCCGTCTGCTCTCAGGAACTCCCTCTGTATTGACTCAGAGCCTGCCTGGGGAAGATGTTCTCTAAGGTATCTGTAGGAGTGGAACTGCTTTCGGTATCCATCTGTGACCCAACATCTTGATTCTTGGACATGGCATGGCACCTGGACCATTTTTCTGTGCCTGTGGCTTTTGGCAACTCTGCCTGTGGTCATCAGGGCCGTTGTGGGCCACAGGACAAGGATGGGCAGAAAGGAGGGGCCAGAACCGGAGGCTAAGAGAGTAACAATCACCTCCCTCCAGTTTTCTCAGCCTGTCATCTGTGGACCATCTACACCGGGATCATCTGAGATGATTATTTGGAATTCAGATTCTTTGGCCTCAGACCCAGTGAGATCCAGGAATACGCATATTTACATCCACTTCCCAGGTGATTCCTGGAAGCTGGGCCCTTGTGCCCAATTGGAGCCTTTGTTGAAGAGAAATACCTTCCCTCGCTGGCTCCTGAGTGCTGCACACCTCCTGGGCTCCCTCCTGCCAGGTGTTCTCAGAGCCCTCAGCCTGCTGCAGTCTAGCTGGTTCTGGGTCTGCCTAGATGCCTGGGAAGGGTGAACAGGGGAAGGATGTCGGAATGACTGCCAAATCAATGCTGGGGTACTGTGGATAACAGATCATAAGATATTAGAACTAGAAAGCATCTCAGAGATGGCCACATCCAGACTTTTTATTTTTTATTTTTATTTTTTGAGTTGGAGTCTCACTCTGTTGCCCAGACTGGAGT
>NW_007252902.1:303103-374102 GCF_000164805.1 Carlito syrichta | reverse complement strand
GTCTCGAACCTGCGGGCTCAGGCAATCCACTCACCTCAGCTTCCCAAAGGCGCGGAATTACAGGCTGAGCCACCGAGTCCGGCTCAGACTTTTTATTTTGCAAGTAGAAACATCAGACCTATAGGAGTCAGGTTATGTACTGAAGGTGTGACAACTAACAGAGGCTGGGCCAGGGCAAGAGTCAGGCCTCTGGCTCCTGGTCTGACCACAGTGGTCCTCTCACCCAAGTCACTTCTGCTGACTTATTTAAATGGTAGGGACCCAACTGGGCACAGTGGCTCAAGCCTGTAATCCCAGCACTTTGGGGGCTGAGACAAGAGGACTGCCTGAGCCCAGGGTTTTGACCCCAGCGTGGGCAACTTGGTGAGACCTTATTTCTATAATAAATCCAAACATTAGCCAGGCAAGGTGGCACGTGCTTGTAGTTTCAGCAACTGGGAAGGCTGAGGCAGAAGGATCACCTGAGCCCAACTGCAGTGGCTGTGAGTGTACGACTACACTACAGCCTGAGTGACAGAATGGGACTTTGACTAAAAAAATAAATAAATAAATGAATTGTGGGAACCCAAGAAAGTGCCATTCAGTTACATCTGTAGAGCTTGCATTTGGAATTATTTTTATGACATCGAATGGGCCACACCGAAATTGGCTCCATTTGTGGCTAACAGCATGCTAGGGAGAAGGGTGAACTGGACTGAGGATTCAGGCTGAGTCCATAAACAACCCAGCTGACTTCAGTGGGCAGGTGCCTTCGTCCTGGGTGGCGTGATGGTGGTGGTGAAGGGTACAGCATGGCACTAGGCATACGCGTCAGCTACTTTGTGGGTATTATTATTAATAATGTCAGTTGTTCTTGTCACTCATTCAGCCACCCACATAAAGGCGTCCTCAACTTACAACTCCAGGATGAGATCGTCTCTCTGATGACAACTTGGAAAGGGTGTCTTCTTCTCTCTGCGGGCTGGCCATGGAGTCCTCATGGCTGCTTTGGTACTCTTACTTTTTTTTTTTTTTTTTCAGTTGGGATCTCCCTCTGTTGCCCAGGCTGGAGTGCCGTGCCACGATCATGGCTCACTGCAGCCTGGACCTCCTGGGCTCAGGTGATCCTTATGCCTCAGCCTCCTGAGTAGCTGAGACTACAGGCACGTGTCATTGCACCCAGCTAATTTTTTGAATTTTTTTTTTTTTGTAGAGACAAGGTATTGCTGTTTTGCCCATACTGGTCTCAAACTCCTGGACTCAAGCAATCCTCTTGCCTTGACCTCCCAAAGTGCTGGGATTATATGTGTGAATCCCCTGTTATTCTTTTAAAGCAAACAAAAAAAAAGCCTTTGTGGGTGTGGTTGTGTCTGCTAGGGGTAGGTTTTGGCTGTGAATGGCAAAGCATTACCCTCTGCAGTGTGTCTGTGTGCACAAGCACCTCCGTGTGTGTGCTCGAAACTTGCACCCAAATGACTGACAGATGGTGGATCGTTTTAAAACTTTTTTCCTTTTGTGTATATCCTTCACCCTAGCTTGCTATATGCCAAGGTACCAGACCCGGATCAGAGTGCTATCAAGTTTGAGATGTGGGACCTGTTCAAGGAGAGTCATTTGTGTGGGGTAGGGGGAATGAGGGGGTGGGATGTGGCAGAGGAGAGGGTGATGCTGTGCGACCAGATATTTGCCCAAGGTTTTCAACACTCTCTGGAACACAGTAGTGAGGCATTTAGTCTGTGCTTGGAAGAACATCATGGGGAGTTCCTAGAAGTTTTACTCAATCTTTCTTTACTATGTGACTCTAGCACTTCCTGATACTTTCACAACTCCAGCTATAATGGGCCCAAGTACACTACCATGTGACAGGTACTGTTCTAAGTACTCTCTTTCATTTATTCTTCATAGCAATTATGTGAGATAGTATTGCTTCCTTTTATGGATGAAGAAACTAAGGCACAGAGATGTTAAGTAAATTATCCAAAGCCGCATGCTGGGATTTGATAGATTCTGACATTTTGGTTCAACTCAGCTCTTTCATTTTATTTTTTAAAATTTTTAAATTTTTTTGCCGGGCTCAGTGGCTCAACCTATAATCTCAGTGCTTTGGGAGGCCGAGGTGAGTAGATTGCCTCAGCCCTTGGGTTCGAGACCCGCCTGGGCAACTTTGTGAGACCTCATCCCTACAATAAATAAAAAATTAGCCAGGTGTGGTTGCATGTGCCTGTAGTTCCAGCTACTTGGCAGGCTGAGGCAGAAGGATCGCTGGAACCCAGCAGGTCGAGGCTGCGGTGGCTGGGAGCGGTCACTGCACTCCAGTCTCGGTGACAGAGTGAGACTCCAACTCAAAAAAAAAATTTTAATTTTTTTATTTTAAAGATGTAGAGTACAATTCAGGATTAGGTATCCAAATGGTCATTGTACAGGTAAAGTTTGGGTTTCACTTTTATTCCCACTTCAACTGATTTGAGATCAGTTACCCTTATTGATGAAGTGCGGCCCCCCGCCCCCAGCAGTTTCCCACTACTGCCAATCCCTTTCTTATAGTATTATGATAATTGTTCGGGGTCTGCTTATGAGTGAGAATATGTGGTACTCAGTTCTTTGTTTTTGTGATAGATCACTGAGTATTATAGACTCTGAAACCATCCAAGTTGCTGCGAAGTTGATAATTTTGTCCTTCTATATGGCTGCATAATATTCCATTGTGTATATGTACCACATTTTAAATATGTGTATATGTACACTTTTGATGGGCAGCATGGTTGGTTCCATGTTTTTGTTATTGTGAATAATACCGCAATAAACATGTGTGTGCAGGTATCTTTTTCATAGAATTATTTGAGCTCCTCTGGGTATATTCCCAGAATGGGGATTGCTGGGTTGTATGGAAGGTTGATATTTAGATCTTTTAGGAATTGCCACACTGTTTCCCACAGAGGTTGTACTAGTTTACACTCCCACCAACAGTGTAGAAGTGTCCTCTTTTCCCTTCACCCTCTCCAGCATCTGTTGTTTTTGAGTTATCCTGATTGCAGTTAGGTGGTACCACAGTATGGTTTTAATGTGCATTTCTTAGATGATTAGTGAGGCTGAGGATTTTTTTCGGTGGGCAACCGAAACAAGACAAGGCTGCCCACTTTTACTCCTGCTATTCAGCATAGTGTTGGAAGTCCTAGCTAGAGCAATCATACAAGAGAAGGAAATCAGGGGTGTCCAAATAGGAAAAGAGGAAGTCAAGTTATCACTTTCTGCTGATAATATGATTCTATACCTTGAAAAACCAAGAGAATCTGTCAAAAAACTCCTTGTACTGATAAATGACTTTGGCAAAGTCTAAGGGAACATAATCAACTGCAAAAGACAGTCTCATTCTTCTATACCAACAACAAACGCCGGGCTCAGCGGCTCAGCCTGTAATCCCGCGCCTTTGGGAGGCTGAGGTGAGTGGATTGCCTGAGCCCGCGGGTTTGAGACCCGCCTGGGCAGCGAGACCTCATCTCTATAATAAATCAAAAAATCAGCCGGGCGTGGTCATGCATGCCTGTAATTCCGGCTACTCAAAAGGCTGAGGTGGAAGGATCGCCGGAGTCCAGCAGGTCGAGGCTGCGGTGGCTGGGAGTGGCCACTGTACTCCAATCTGGGCGACTGAGTGAGACTCTAACTCAAAAAAAAAACAACAAAAAAACAAACATCAGACAAGCAGAGAACCAAATAAGAAGTACAGTCCCATTCACAATAGAGGCACACACACACACACAAGAAAAAAAGAAGAAAAAATACCTCAGCATCTTCCTAACCAGAGAAGTCAAAGAACTTTACAATGAAAACTACAAAACACCGCTCAAAGAAATAAAAAATGACACAAACAGATGGAAATATAGTCCATGCTCATGGATTGGAAGGATCAACATTGTTAATATGTTCATCCTACCAAAGACAATCTACGTATTTAACGCAATACCCATTAAATTGCCAACATCATTCTTCTCAGACCTGGAAATGACAATACAGAAATTCATATGGAAACATAAACAGCCACGGATAACCAAAACAATCCTCAGCAAAACAAACAAAGCAGGAGGTATTACACTTTCAGACATTAAACTTTACTATAAGGCTACAATAATCAAAACAGCACGGTATTGGTACAGGAACAAGCATATAGATCAGTATAGATCAGTGGAACAGGATAGAGATTCCAGAAGCAAAACCTCAATTTCTCAACCAACTTATCTTTGACAAGGCCTCCACCACCAACCACTGGAAAGAAGAGAACCTATTCAGTAAACGGTGCTGGGAAAACTGGCTGACCACATGCAGAAAACTGAAACAGGACCCCTACCTATCACCATACACAGAAACCAACTCTAGATGGATCAAAGACCTAAATGTAAAACCTCAAACTATAAGAACCTTAGAAAATGCAGGAGACACCCTTATGGAAATTGGAAGTGGCAACCAATTCCTGATCAAAACCCCAGATACCTATGCCATAAGAGATAAGATCGGCAAGTGGTACCTCATCAAACTGACAAGTTTCTGCAAAGCCAAAGAAACCATCAAGAGAGTGGGGAGACAGCCCACAGTATGGGAAAGAATATTTACCAACTGTATATCTGACAAAGGCCTAACATCTAGGATCTATAAAGAACTCAAATGTGCTAGAAAAAACCCCCCCAAAAACAGCTCTACTAAAATGTGGGCAGAAGATATGAATAGATACTTTTCAAAAGAAGACATATGAACTCTCTTACTATACTCAACTGCCAAGCCATAGGTGAACAGGTGGTCGGGGATGACTAAGAAGATCACATGTGTGGTTAAGGCCTAGTGGACACAACTGGTTTGAGATGATTAATTTTATGTGTCTACTTGACTGAGCCATGGTGCCCAGATATGTAGTCATTATACTGGATGTTTCTATGAGGATGTTTTGGATGAGGTTAACATTGAAGTTGGTGGATTTTAAGTAAAGCAGATTGTCCTCCATGAAGTAGGTGGGTCTCATTGAATCAGTCAAGGGTCTTATTAGAACAAAAAGACTAACTTGCCCCAAGAGGGAGTTCTGCAGCAGACTGCCTTTGGATTTGGCTCTTCTTGGGTCTTCAATCTGCCACCCAGCCTCCATAGCTGTGTGAACCAATTCCTTATCATCTCAATCCCTCCTTCCCTCCCTACTTTCTTTCCCTCCTTCCTCCTTCCCTTCCTCCCTCTCTTTTTCTCTCTTCTCCCCATCCTTTTGCTTCTGTTTCTCTGGGAAATCCTGGCTAATATGTGTCTTCGTAGCATCCTCATCTGGTCATCACAGCATTGGGCCACATTTACCAGCAGTCTGTCTTCTGGCACTAACAACTTATCCCTTGACCTTGTCTACCAGGGGCACAAGTCTGTTGCCTCATTTGGTCAGATCATCTCTCTCTCACTCTTACTCCTGCCCCTACTGTGCCTCTGCACCATCATTCAGCTTGTTAGGTTCTGTTTTCTTTGTATTCCCTTGAACAGTTGAGATTCAGTCCTGCTGTGAGTAGCTGAAAATCCTGCCACAGTGGTTTATTGAGGATGAAGCTAATTTTTCTCACTTCCCAAGAAGATCTGGAGGTGCTTAGGACATAGTCCACTCCCTCAAGGATGTCAACAAGGACCAGCTATTTCCGGCTTCCAACTCTGCCATCATGAGGGAAAACTTGTTCTCCTGGCTGCAAGATGGCTGTTGCACTCCAGGTGTCATGTCTGTGTTCCAGGCAGAAGGGCCTGGCAGAGTAGGGACTTGTGGGAGGCAGAGGGCAAAATGGTTCCATTCTTTAGGCTCTGCCCTTTTTTGGGGTGGCATTGGGAGAACGAGGGAGGGAAAACCTCTCCAGGAACTTCTGCCTATATCTTGCTGCCAGAAAGGTTTCACACTGCTTCCCCTAGCCACAAAGGAGGGTGAAGTTGAGTTATTTTGCTTTCTGACCTCTCTAGCAGAGGAAATCAAGGCACAGGTGGCTCAGAATATGGCTGTTTAGTGCAGGGAGGTGGCAAATGTTTTCGGTAAAGGACCAGACAGTAAGTATTTTAGGCTTTGTGGACCATAGAGTTTCTGTTGCACTTGCTCAACTCTGCCACTGAAGCACAAAAGTAACCACAGACTACACATAAATAAATGAGCCTGACTGTATGTCAATAAAACTTTATTGACAAGAACAGGCAGTGGGTTGGATTTGGCTCGGGGGCCATAATTTGACAACTCCTAGTTTAGTGGTTCAAACAATATTATCTGCTTTAGACCCCAAATATTGCAGCCAAAATATTATTTTCATAAACATGAGTACAGACACCCCTAAAAGATGAGGTGGGGAATGGATATAAGATGATTTGGGGGTCCAGAGGTTGACTTTGATGACTGACAACCTTGTAGAGGGCTTTCCCTTCTTCATGGCTCACTCTGTCACCTTTTTGAAACCACAGATCTGGTCATAGAGGTGACCAAGGGGTACCTGACTGGGAAAGAGAACAGTAAAGTCTGTAACTGGAAATCTAAGGACTGAATAGGCACCCAAGATCCATTGAGCACCATAAGTATGCTTCCATACTCTTGCGCTCTCTGGTACCCAGAAAGTACACAAATAATGTGCCTGGGGTGGGGATTAGAGAACACTATTGTCATTTTCCTAGCCTCACAAAATTTCACAAAGCTTTACCGTGTAGAGCCAGTATGAAGACGGTATGCATGATGTAATCTCACATCAAACCTTTGCGTTTATCATTAAAAATACGGCAACATCATTGTCATTATAAACAGTTACCAAGGAAACCAGTTTATCATAATTAGCTATTTATTCCCTCTTCTTTTTTTATTTATCTTTCCCCCTCTTTACCTGAGCTTTCTTTGGGCTGAAAGGTATGATAAGCCGTTATCAGCTGGGGTTCAGTGGCTAATTAGGTCCTAATGTTGATTCATAGAATTGCATTGCTGTTTTCCATAACTATGCTGGGGTGCATTGTCTGTGTTTATTAAAAATAGACACAGTGATGGAATAATTGGTTTATCATATTTGTTTTAAACAGTCATAATAGTTGCTTCCTAGGGCAGTGGTATACCAAAACTCAATAGATGGAAGATAAAAACTTTTGGTCTATAAAAGACTTGTGGCTCTTTCTCTTGTGTTAGGAAACAGTTGCAAAAGGAATTTTGCTTCTTGGATGGAGTTTCCAGTCCTGAAAGATTTTTCTTATTTTTGTTGTCCGTTATTATAGAGAACATGATCTAATAATACCCATATTCCATACTGATGTCCTATAGCAGAGGTCTGCAGACTTTTTCTGTAAAGTAAGTATTTTAGGTTTTGTGGGTCACATGCACACTGTCCCAACTACTAGAGTCTGCCTTTTATCCAGGAAAACAGCCCTAGACAATATGTAATGAGTGGGTGAGGCTCTGGTCCAATAAAACCATATGTAAACAGGTGGCAGGCCAGATATGATCCATGAGTCATGGTTTGCAGATATGTTTAGCACCTTAGTCTCTAACATAGGGAATGAACTTGCAGTTGGGCCCCTTGGAGTGGGAGTGACACCTGGAGAAGGCCGCACAAGCCACTAGGAGGTCTGCTGGGATGTCCCTGTGGGGGGGGGGTCTCTCCCTGCTTGTCAATCTTTCCTGAAGAGGGGAGGTTTCTCACAGCAAACTTTCCCAGGGAAGTGGGGCTTGGGGTCAGGTATCCTGGAGTAGTTCCTGACTTGGTTGCTCCACTGAACGGTGTATCTCATCTGCAATCCATTCTGCTACCCCAAGGAGCGTGAGACTCAACAGAGACAGTGAATGGGAAATGGCTCTGTGACCTGTAAAGCACCAAGTCATGCAAACATATAAGCTGTGGCTGCTATCATGCGGCTATAGGGCAGATGCCATAGAACCGCAGGATGGGAATGACCCCTTCCGGTTTTAGGCAAACTGTCACCTGGGCTTGAGCCCACCCCTTACCACCCTTCCAGGAAACAGTCCACCCTGAGTTTCTTTGTTTGAGACAGTGTTTCACTCTGTCACCAGGGCTGGAGTGCAGTGGCACTATCACAGCTTACCACAGCCTTGAACTCCTGGGCGCAGGTGATCCTCCTGTCTTCTACAGGTATGTACCACCATGCCTGGCTAATTTTTGTGTGTGTGTATTTTTGGGGAAGAAGTGAGGTCTTACTTTGTTGTCCAGGCTGGTCTGGAACTCCAAGCCTCAAATGATCCTCCTGCCTTTGCCTCCCAAAGTGCTGGGATTACTGTACCTAGCCCGCTCTGAGTTTTAATTCTTCCAGCGGTCAAGTTCATGACCTTCCAAGATAGGGTGCTCCATTTTCACACAGTTTTGGTTGTCAGAAACTTCTTGCTGATACTAAGCCTAATCTGTCTTTCCATATCTTTCATCCATTTGTCCTGGCTTTATGCCTTTGCATTTTCCAGAACTAGATTAATCTTTTCTTCACATGACAACTCTTTGAATAATTGAAAGTAGAGGTCATAGTCTTCAAGTCTTCTCCTTACATGGATAAACATCAGTAATTCCTTTAACTGTTTCTATGTGATATGGTTTTGAGTTTTCCCACCACTCAGGTTGCTTTCTTCTGCACAAGTTCTGATTCTTAACCTTGCTCCTAAATGGTATATTCACAGTTGGACATAATATTCCATGCACATTCTGAGTAATATAGAGTAGAGTAGGACCATCACCTCCTTTGTTCTAGATTCAATATTTCTGTTATTGCAGCCTAAGTTCATGCACACTCTTTGAGTGATAACATTACAATGTTGGATTTTACTGAGCTGATGACAAAGACTTTTAAGTATTTTTCTCACATACTACTAAGGCTACCTTCCTTACATCCTGACTAGCACAGGGTAAGGATTATCTGGATTTTCAATAAAATTTTTTTGGCTCCTTTGTATATAGGATCAAAGTCCTTTTGAATTGTGATTACATGTCTTTTTCAATTTTGGGGTCATCTTTCATTTAATGAGAATTCTGGGTGTGATGTAAAATCAACTGCGTGTCTCCACATAGCCCATCATGTGTTCTGCTGTAATTGAAGGTCCAGCCTCTAAATCAGCACTATTCAAATTCTGCTAGTCTACGAAAAGATAAGGTGCTTACTCCAGAATGCAAATATAAGCATTGTTTACTTCATGAAAAAACCTTGGTATGAACAAGTGTCAGCGGAACTCAACAGTGTGTCTCATGACATCATCGATTTGCGGATTGCAGATAGACAGCAGTTCTCAAACCACACTTTAGCTGGTAGACCTTGAAAAGACATGCTAAATCTTGATGAAAACCCTGGCTGGTCGGATGCAGTGGCTCATGCCTATAATCCCAGCACTTTGGGGGGCCAGGGTGAGAGGACTGCCTGAGCCCACGGGTTTGAGACCAGCCTGGGCAACTTGGTGAGACCTCATCTCTACAATAGATCAAAAAATTATCCGGGCATCATGGTGTGCCTGTAGTTCCAGCTACTTGGAAGACTGAGGCAGAAGGATTGCCTGTGCCCAACAGGTCGAGACTGCGGTGGCTGGGAGTGTGCCACTGCACTCTGGCCTGGGAGACAGAGTGAGACTCCAACTCAAAAAAAAAAAAGGAAATCCTGGCTGGTTTAAGGAAGGTAGATGCGAAGAAAAAAATCATCAAAAATAGTAGAAGGGATTATGGCAATTAGATGAAAATTAGCCATGAGATTCAGTCAAAGTCAGCATCCTAATGGAAAATCTCTTCAGTTCCTTTTATTTCTAAAATTAGGGCTGGATTTCAGTGATTATTCAGTGCACATCTGTTGTTCTGTTAATCTGTGAGATGCATTGTGCTAGGCACTGAGGGTTACAAATCTAAATAAGACAGAGGCTGATTCCAGGATGGGAAGCCTTAAATACAAACAAATAACGAATTATGGCATAGGCTGCCCGTGGTCTTATGCTACAGAAGTCTCTCCTTTCACCTTAGTGTCAGAATGCTGATTTTGGTCCTTGAGTAAAAGACTGCATATTCCAGCATCCCTTGCAGTTAGATGTGATCATGTGATTTCCCAGGAATCATCTTACATCATGAGAGGGCATTAATGATGGGAGTTTTATGCTTGGGGGTGTTGGAGCAGAAAAGATTGAAGGAATCTGGGGACTTAGTGGAACCTCCAGGCTTGCTAACTGTGGACTTTTACACGAGACAGTAAATCCTTGTTCTAGGTCCTGCTGAACCTCATCCTAAGTGGTAGAGCATTTGATACTTGGGTGGGGGGCAGGGAGCTGCTGCAAGAAACATAAAATGTGCTGCTGACTGACAAGGAGGTGGGCAGTAGATACTTGGAATCCAGTTTTGCAAGTTAGAAAGCTGGTGACCATGTTGTGGGTTGTGAGGTCAATTTGATTGAATTGTTGCCTGTTTTAACTGTGACAACAAACCACTAGTTAACTGAAGCTTTAGTCTCAGAGGAAATGGCAGGAACGATCCAGAGTGTTGGCTTGCTGTTTTCTTGCCACTTGCAAAGTTCTGCAAAAGACCTAGCCAGTCTGAGAACAGATATAGAGAGAAATACTGCTTTGCTGAGGAGGTGTTCCTGAGGCCTGCGGTCTAAGTTTATTTGAGGTTCCTATAGCTTGAAGTTTTGTTGGCTTTTATGCAGTGTAAGCAGGAAATAAGACCATTGTTCACATGGCAAAGTCAGGATTAAGGGTGACATCATCCACAGTTGTGGACTGCCTGCCTCTGAATTTATTTTGCGTTAGAAATTAAGTTATGTCTTTAAGCATCTGAAATTTTGGTCTTTCTGTTTATGTTGTAGAACTTAATCTTAACTGACACTAGTGGTAAAAGTTTTCTCCTGTCATGTGAGAAGTTACTGGGAAGTTGATACATTATCCTCTGGGCAGAGGGAGAGGCCAGACAAGACCCAATAAGAGTGGGCTGAGGGAGGTAATAGGGGGCGACTTCAAGATGGTGCGGGTCATAAAGATATGAGCAAAATGTTTTTTCTCATACTCTCCTGCATCTCAGTTTATTTGGCTCCTGACATTCTACCTTTCTCTCTCTTTTTTTTGAGTCGGGGTCTTACTCTGTCGCCTAGGCTGGAATGCAGTGGCATGATCACAGCTTACTGCAGCCTCGACCTCCTGGGCTCAAGCGATCCTCCCGCTTCAGCCTCCTGAAAAGCATCAGTGATTACAGGCATGTGCCACTAGGCCGGGCTACTAATTTTTTTTTTTGTAGAGACGAGGTCTTACTATGATGTTTAGGCTGTGCTCGAGCTCCTGGGCTCAAGCAATCCTTTCACCTTGGCCTCCCAAAGTGCTGAGATTATAGGCGTGAGCCTCTGTGCCCAACCCTGACATTCTGCCTTTACAGTTATATTCCTTTACTTTTTGAAGGCATTTTGGATGCTGAAAGTCTCTTTATAACAAATTTCAAATACTCAAAGTAGGGAATGGACCTAAAAATGATCCAGCCCCTGCCAGTTCCAAAGATGCTGGGCTCCTAGGAATGGGAAGGGCACTGAAAAGGAAGGGAGGGAGTGACACAGAGAAATGTAGCCATGCTCACGGTTCTGCTAAAGGCCAGTGAAGCCTGGGATGCCAGGATGTGGGGATGTGTTTCTCAGTGAAACCCATTCTTTAGGGCTGAACCTGTGTAGCTTTGGTGAAGTGGAATTTGATCCATGTAGACAGCTGATCTGGACATTTTTGGCCTGGATTATTTGTTTGGCTGTCTCCACTGATCAAATTAACTGGATAATTGCCAAATCTCTTCTCGGTTGTGCTCCCCTAGGCAGCTGGTGCGGTCAGCAGGATGGGGAGGAAAACTCCAAGGACAAGATAGATTAGAGAATTAACACATATCTGCGTCCTGGTCGACGTGGGGAACTGTCCATTTAATCGGGGTGAGAATTGAGGGGCTGGGTCTGGGGGAAGCGAGAGCTATATGAGTCCCAGCATCACTGGCTTCACAAGTAGAGGATGCAACAGTGATGCAGCCCGCATTCTCCCAAGGAACCCACTAGACCAGCACTCAAGGCAGTGCCTAATCTGGCGAGGGGTCTGTCCTACCTCTGCTTCGACTCACCATGGTGCCTGTGTTGAGGAATGACATGGTCTCATCTCTAAGCAATGGTGTGGGGAGAGGAGTTTCTTATCTTGAGGGCCAAGAAAAGCTTTTAAAAAGGGAAAAGGGCTGGGCACGGTGACTCATTGACTCATTTCTGTAATCCCAGCACTTTGAGAGGCTGAGGCAGGGGGATTGCTTAAGCCCAGAAGTTCGAGACCAGCCCAGGCAACATAGTGAGACCTTGCTCTACAAAATAAAAATAATAATAAAAAAAAGAATAATTAGCTGGGTGTGATGGTGCATGCCTGTAGTCCCAGCTACTTCAGAGGCTGAGGTGGAAGGATCTCCTGAGCCCAGGAGGTTGAGGCTATGGTGAACCATGATCATGCCACTGCACTCCAGTATAGGCATCAGAGTGAGACCCCTGACTCCAAAAAAAAAAAAAAGAAGGTTCGAAAAGACAGAGAAAGAGGTCTTCTTTCTGTTACCTTCTTCTCTGAGCTGGCAGGACCCCAGGCTCTAGTTTGTACTAGGACACTTTGGACCTTCCCTGGTTCTCTGATTATTTTGTGTCTCATCTCTGCAACCTGAATACATCTTTAAGAGCATGGTCTTCTGCTGGTCTCCTCAGTTCTAGTAGAATGTCTGGCATGTAACCAGTGCTCACTGAGCTGACTGGCCGATTGCTTGATTCAGTAATTTATTGAGCACTTATATGTTCGTATGCCTTGGAGAGTTTAAAGATGGCTAAGACTGCAGCCGGATGTGGCGGCTCATGACTGTAATCTCAGCATTTTGGGAGGTGGAGGTGAGAGGACTGCCTGAGCCCAGGGGTTCAAGACTAGCCTGGGCAACTTGGAGAGACCTCGTCTCTACAATAAATCAAAAAATTAGCCGGGGGTGGGTGGCATGTGCCTATGGTTCCAGCTACTTGGAAGGCTGAGGCGGAAGGATCGCCTGAGCCCAGCAAGTTGAGCTTGAGTGACCGTGAGCGTGTCACTCCACTCCAGCCTGGGCAGCGAAGTGAGACTCTGACTCAATAAATAAATAAATAAATAAAGATGGCTAAGACTAAACTAGGAGGAGCTCCTAATTTCATGAGGGGACAAATGGCTACCGTACAGTACGGGAAGAGAGAGAATGGTTTTGAATGGAAGAGGTATGGGGGTACAGAATCGAGCTGGTCAACACACTCCCACAAGCCAAAGCTCTGAGAGGGAGGTCTTATTAGTTCCATTCATGAGATGAGAAAACTGAGGTTCAGAGTGAGTAAATAACTTGCTCAAGGTCGTGCCACTTAGTAAGAGTAGGAGTCTGGATTTAAACTTGGGTTTGCTGACTCCCTTCGTACTGCTAAGTGGCCCTGTTTTAATGCATTACATCTTGGCCTCGGAGGGTAGAGGCAGAGGCATTGGGTACCAGAGTGAGGCAGAGATGTCAAATGTGTGCCTGGTGGCCTGAAGCCATCTACAGTTGTCAGATTCATACAGTGTTGTTAGTTTTAACTGTGGTGAAATACACATACAATTTATCATCTTAACTATTTTAATGGGTACAATTCATACTATTAAATGTATTCACATTGTTGTGCGGGCAATATCCAGAACTTTTTCTTCTTGCAAAACTGAAACTATACCTATTAAGTAACAATTCCCCATTCCTCTCTACTCCCAGCCCCTGGCCACCACCATTTCTATCTTCTGTCCCTGAAAATTTGATGACTCTATGTGACTGATATAAATAGAATCATAGGGCATTTGTCCTTTTGTGACTGGCTTATTTCACTTAGCGTCATGTCCTCAAGGTTCATATATGTAGCATATGTCAGAATTTCCTTCCTTTTGAAGAGTGAATAATATTTCATTGTATGTATATATCGCATTTTGTTTATTCCTTCATCCATCAATGAACTCTTGGGTTGCTTCCAAATTTTGGCTATCGTGAATAGCGCTGCAGTGAACATGAGTTCAAGTACCTGTCTTTAACTCTTTTGTCTAGATACCCAGAAGTGGAATTGCTGGATCGTGTGGTAGTTCTTTATGGAATATTCTGAGAAACTGCCACACTGTTTTCTAAAACAGCTGCATCATTTTACAATCTCATCAACAGTGTACAGGGATTCCAATTTCTCCTCATTTTCTTGTTATTCATTTATTGATTGATAGTAGCTATCCTAGTGGTTGGTGCTCAAACTGTTACTTAAAAATCAAGACATTTCACACCAAGATTCAGATCTGTAACTTCACTTTACAAAACAAGAAACCCTGTTACTTCTGTAGAACAGCAATCTACCGGTGCATGGAAGTAGCTGCCTGTCCTGAATGGGGCTCTGGTTTTCTGGTCAGCTGCAGAGGACATTCACCTCCTTTGCTCCTGGACTGGCCTCTTCAGGCATTGGAACTTGTGAGCCTGGGGCAGAGGGACCAGAATGGCCACCCTCCCCACACCCTCATCCCAGGATGGTCTTAATGAGCATATTGTGGTAGACACAGGACTGGACAAGGAGTTGGACATCTTGGGCTGTCCTTCCAGCTCTGTGATTGTGGGCAAATCCCTTCACCTCTTCCTTACTGCAAAATGGAGTCATCTCTTCACGTTGTGGTTCTCAGAGTTTCTGTGGTAATGGAGCTAGACAGCAGAAGGGTAAGCTCTTCATAGACTGTTGATGGAAAATAAAGGACAGGCAGGCTGTTGCAATGAATGAGTGAGTGGGACTTGTGAGGGTGCTGTTGCTGAGAGGGGGGGGTGTCTGCCTGCACCACCTGGGCTGAGGTCTCCAGCCCGCCTTCACGCAAGACACCTGGTAGTGGTTGCTGATAAGCGGAGGCCCGGCTTCCGGCAAGATATCCTGCAAGTTTGCCTTCAGATCCACAGAGAAACCACCCACAGACAGGCATGTGGGTGCAGGAAGCTCCGGGAGGCCTTTGTCAATAGTTTCTTGGCCAGCACACATGGTTTGGCCCCAAGGTGCTGCGCACGTCTGCATGTGGCCCATCCCGGCAAGGGGGTGGCTCATTGCCTGCCTGTCTTATCAGAGTTCTTTTGGGTGTGAGTTCTGCAAGGCAATTGCCCTCAAACCATTTCTGCTGGACTCTCTCTCGGGAACTTCTGCTTTGTCATTTAAAATAGTTTGGGAACTTCAGATTTAGCCTAGTGTCAGAGCAGTTTATTTGGTCTGTAGGCGTTTTTGTTTTTAAAATTCATGACAAGTTCCTTGCAACATGTTTTATTATATTTTCACCACCTGTTCTACCTTGGGGGTGGTATTAAAATCTGGGACTATCTCTCTATCTGTCTTTTTTTTGTTTCCTTATTTGCCATTTATATGTGTCTTGCAAACACACACACACATAATGTGAATTTAAATATGGAAGGAGAGATTATATATATGTGTGTGTGTATATATATATTCACATATATTTAATAATGTGTATATGTGTGTATATTATATATGTGTGTGTATATATATATACACACAATAGAATGTGTTAGTGTGTATGTATTATGTGCTTGTGTGTATATACACAAATTATAATGTGTAGTGTGTATATTATATGTGTGTTTGTGTGTGTGTGTGTGTGTGTGTGTGTATTTTTCCCCCCACTCTCTTGCCCTGTAGCTTGATTGACTTTAAAGTGTGGTTGCAATGCTGAGGGTGTGTATGTATGTTTTGCCAGGCTAATTATGGAGTTTTAAATGATAAATTTGTAAAGCAAATGAGTCTTCAGAAAACTTTTGCTGGTGCAAAGTGCTGACTCCATGAACATTAATAATAGAAAAAATTACAATATCTAATCCTCTAAAGAAAAAAATATTTCATAAGCTTTCCACCTCTTTCAGCTTTCACTGAAGTAGAAAAGGAGGAGTAGTGTGCCCATTTTTACAGATGGAAAAATCAAGTCTCTACATAGATATTTAACAAGGGTAGCTGGAGGGCCAGTGTTGGAGATGGGTGCCCACCCCCAAACTCCTAATAGTCGTGTAATTATCTAAAGTATCTATGTCGACTAGGACAAGGGACCAGGACGTATTTAGAGCACCATGTTCTATTTCATTTCTCTAACAATATAAGTACAATATTATGTGTTCAGGTTTAATGATGGTCTCACCTGAGTCCCTTGAATCTAGCTGTGCCTGAAGCCCAACTTTTCAGTTATGTAAGTCAATAAATTACCTTTGGGCTTCTGTTAATTGAAATAAAATAAAAAAATAAATAAATATAGAAAACACACACAACGCCCCCCAAACAACCTATGCAATCAGACTTAAGCTTTTGAACGTATTATGTATTTAAACTTGACAATAAAAAGAATGTGAGGGGGGTATTATCATGTCCATTTTTAACAGATGAAAAAACAGATATCCTATTGCTCATAAAACCAGGTCGACAAATATATAGGACTCAAATCAAGCTTCTCTTAGAAGAAATAAAAAGTTACCTGTTGTATTTTCCATAATGTTACTGGAATATATGTATCTGGGCCCTGGACATGGTGCCTTATCATGTCCCCTTTCCTGAGAATTTCAAGAAGAATCTGTCTGTGACATTTAGACATTGAATCTTGCTTTATCGTCACTGAACCTGGAAGCTTCCCAAGGGCAGTGAGGGAGACGCTATATCTTCTGAAGACCCTGATTTTCTTGTTTCTGAGAGAGGTAGTCTGTAGTATGGCATGAATCTAATACAGGGACCAAGAAGAGTAGCATGTCTAAGTAAAATTTGCAGAGTAACATCCTGGAACAAACATAAAGCCAGGATTGTGTAATGGCTGAGAACATGGACTTTGGTGTCATATAAACCTAATGGAAGCCAGTTATTTGATCTCTTTATGCATCAGATTCTCCATCTGAAAGTGGGAGTACTATAGTTGATAGTACATGCTCAATAAATGGTAGCTATCCTGTTATTTCTCAAAAATTTGATCAAATAAGTCTGGGTCTACTGCCTGCGAAATCTTATCTTGGAGAGTCATAATGTCCATTAGCATATTCGAGACTTGGAGGGGTCCTCCAGGAAAGCAAATTGATGAATTATATTTATCTCAGTGTTTAAAAGTCTGACTTAAGCATAAAATGCTTTCCTCCTAGGCTATTTTCCTACAGAACTAGAGTCCGATGGAATACACTTTGAGAAACTCCAGGGGTTGTACCCTGTAGTAATTGAGGGGGATTCATTAGGCTACCACTAGGGGGTGTGCCAGCCAAGTTTTCTGATTCTCGGTGGGAAAATTGGGTTTGCTCTAGGCTTCCAAAGACTAGAGCTTTTGAAAACTTCACTCGGGTCCAAAGACTAGAGCTTTTGAAAACTTCACTCGGGAGGAAGGGCAGGTCAGAAAAGCCTCAATGGTAATGGTTTTGAGGAACAGGGGAAGAAAACAGAAGGGGTCACGCCGTGTGGAAAGATGGGAGCTCTCCTGACCTTTCTTTCTGTTAAGACATGCAAATTGCTGACCTTCAGATAATGAATCAGTAGAACCCCCAGAGTGGCTGGATTGGGAAATGTGGTCCAAAAACCAGGCCAGGACTGGACTGGCGACAGCAAAGGCAGGGCCCACAGTAAAGCTCCAGAGGCTCCTGGGGAGAATCCTCAGTCCTAGGCCTCCAGGGACCCCTGTGATGGGGAGAAAACATTTGAAAGACAAATCATTTACAGGATTTATTTTTATGTCTAATAAGAAGAGTTACCACTAAACACGTGAGTGCGTGCACACATGCCCCCACACACAATAAATACATTTTTTCAAATAACTTAAGTTTTTCTCTTAATCTTGTGTAGAGTATGTATATATGTTGTAAGTAAATTAAGGTGGTAGATTTGGAGATGAACACTGAAAGCTGGATGATAAAGATGTTCATAACATAAAATTTGGAGAATATATAAAAGCAAAATGAAGTCACTTGCAGTCAGATACTCCTCCCCCAGTAACATTTTGAGGTATGTAGGAAGGGTGTATAAGTAATTAGGTATTTGAGAGAGCACATATTGATTAGAATTCTTTTGGGTACAAGTGACAGAAATCCAATTCTAAGGGTCTAGCTAAAATGGGACTTTATTACAAAGATCTCGGGTTGTCTGTCTCAAGGGCACCAAGGGCAGAAATGTGGCCAGACCTCAGGCACAGCGAGACAGGGGGACTCATGTGCTGGCAGGCCACTCTTTCTCCACTCTTCCTCTCTGTGTTTTCCCCTGCCCTCCTCTTTGTGGATCAGCTGCTGGGGTTGCTGGCCCACAGGACAGGACACATGAGTCCACAGCTGCAACTACTAGGCACTCTAGCCTATTGTTTCTGCTGCTGGAAAGAGAAAGATTCCCTCAGTTCCAATTCCAGAATTGCTGGGGAAGGAGAGAATTGTCCTGGCTTGGGTCAGATGTCCATCCTGGACCAATCATCTGTGGCCAGGGGCCAGTCATATTGTGCGTTCCGGCTCTTCTTGTGACAACTGTGTATGTGTGTATGTGTGTATGTGTGCATGTGTCTGTGTGTGTCTGTGTGTATGTGTGAAGTTCCCAGAAAAGCTGGAAGCGGGGACAGGGAAAGGAGATACTGATAGACAAAACAGTATCTAGTACTGTATGTATTTCCATATTTGTATAGCTGAGATTAAACTGTATGTAAATGCATCTTGTTTTCAACCTAACATTATGCCATTAACATTTCTAAAGTCCTCAAAGGCTTTGCATAGAGTGTTTTGAATTATTGCATTGTATTTAATTATTTGGATTTATTTAGCAAATTCCCAATTGCTAAATTTAGGTTGTTTCCATTGAAAAAATGGGCTATTATTAGTAATAGTATAATGAAAGAAAAATTTTTCGATTCTGTGAAAGAATTTGGTACATTATTGTGAATCAAAAAAATAGGATTTGGTCCCACAGTCTCCGACCCCATTTCGAAGCTGATGCAAAACTGTTCTGGATCTCACTCCCGACGCTGCTTCTCTTTTCCCAAGTCAGAAATGGCAGGGGGAGTTGGTGGTGGAGCAGTATGGAGGAGGGTGGGCAGCAGACAGATGGGGTGAGCCCCTGGGGCCTCAGGTCTGCCTTGTCCCTACCTGCTTTCCTTCTGGAAATAGATCTAGGTAAAGTGAACCATCTGAGAGTAAAGCCTGCCACCTTGTCATGATCAACATCCCCAAGTTAGGCACCTCAGGAATGAGGCTCTCTTCAGATCTGCCTGGAGGAGTGAATGCAGGAGAAGCCAGGAGTGGGGACAATGGTGGAGATTGTGCTCAGGGGACCCAAGTAAAGTCTGGCTCCTTGGTCTGTGTGAATTTCACAACCACCTTGCTTTGGGGTCCAAACACGAGCCACCCAACCACAGATCTGCCTCATTCTCCTCTGGGAAGGTCAGTCTGGGAATGTTGGTGGTTTTCAACATCCTGTGATTTTTCCCAAGTTGGAGTTAAACATTTGCTCAGGTTGAAATGTGGCTTTAAAGGCCCTTTGTGAAGTAGTAAGGTTTCCCAAATGTGGGGTCATTGGTGTTTTCTAGTGGAGAGCAAAGTATTCCTGAATGTGATAACCTTTTCTCCTTAGCTCGAGGGAGTTTGGACTATTTGAAGGAAGCTCCATCGAATGCCACCAGAGAGGGATGGAAACTAAAGGTCATGTCTTACTCTGTGCTGGAGGCTTTACGTGTATTTTATTGTTTAAATGGGGGTGCCCTAAGCAATACGCTGTGTCAGACTGACTGGACATGAGAGCTGTCCTATTGTTTCAGGTGATCCGTGTTTGGAAAGAAGGTGCAGAATGTCCTCTATTATTGTTTTGCTGCATTTTCTAACACTTTCTATTTGTGGAATACTATGGTTTTTATTAGATATGCCAGTTCCTTCTGTCCTGGAGTGGCTCCAACTGATGTTTTATCATACTTATTTGTTTTGAATAATAATAAGCGAATAATAATACTAAATGCCGTGACTCCAGGAGGTGGAACATTTCTCAAGCTGGAGCCATATTGAATTTTGTTTTGGAAACTGCTGAAATCATTCAGCACAACAGGGCTAAGAGGTGCTACGTTTCTGATCGGGGGTAGAAAAATAGGAAATAAAATATTCTTGCTTAGTTTGGGAGGAAGGGGGTCTGGTACCTGAAGACGTTGCTTACTTTCTTTTTTTTTTTGAGTTGAAGTCTCACTCTGTCACCCAGACTGGAGTGCAGTGGCCGCTCCCAGCCACCGCAGCCTCGACCTGCTGGGCTCGATGAGATCTTGCCAAGTTGCCCAGGTGGGTCTCGAACCTGCGGGCTCAGGCAATCCACTCACCTCAGCCTCCCAAAGGCGCGGGATTACAGGCTGAGCCACTGAGTCCGGCTGCGTTGCTTACTTTCATAGTGAGGTCACACCTTGAAACTTGAGAGCATCTTGGCAAATCTTAAATGAATAGGACTTTAGTACTAAAACTTGGGGTCACTGATCTATGCTTTATTTATTTATTTTTATTTTTATTTTTTTTTTGAGTTGGAGTCTCACTCTGTCGCCCAGACAGGAGTGCAGTGGCCGCTCCCGGCCACCGCAGCCTTGACCTGCTGGGCTCCGGCAATCCTTCCACCTCAGTCTTCCAAGTAGCCGGAATTACAGGCACGTGCTTCCACGCCTGGCTGATTTTTTGATTCATTGTAGAGATGAGGTCTCGCTGCCCAGGCGGGTCTCGAACCTGTGGGCTCAGGCAATCCACTCACCTCAGTCTCCCAAAGGCAGGGATTACAGGCTGAGCCACCGAGCCCGGCTGATCTATGCTTTAACACTATCCAGGAAGGGAGGAAGTGTTTGGCAAGTAGAGAAGGAGACAAATAGCAGAGCAGGAGCAAGGTTTAAGTCCCTTAGAAGACTTACTTTGCCAGCTCCTGTTGGGGTATCTCTGAAAGCCCCCAATCTAGCATCCTTGGTGGATGGAGGTGTTGCTGTAGGAGATGAACTGAGGTACGCTGCTTCAAGCTGATAAAGCTGCAGTTCCTATGAGACAACCACAACTATGACTTCAGCTTTCCCTCTGAGTAAGTAAAACTAGTTGGTAAGATAAAGACAGAGTTCTATAGTAACTGGCTTTGTTCAAGGATATTATAGACGTGACTCAGCCTTTTTCTTTCCTCTTCTGCAAAGTGGGACTCCTGGGCGGGTTAACTGAGCTCATCAATGTAAATTGGTTAGAACAATTCCTGGCAGAAAGTGATCGATAAATGATATTTATTTATTTATTGGTAAGCAGGTACCTAGCAGTTGCCTGCTGAATTGCACTGGTGTTTTGCTCATCTTGATAGTACGAGTATGAGTTCACTGAGCAAATGGCAGGGACAGTGGAGAGAGAGAGAGTTCAGAGGCATGTTGAAAAAGGAAAGAGGAAACTGATATTTACTGAACCCAAACTATGTAGCAGGTACTGTCCCACCATCATTTTTATTACTTAATAAATAATACACAGACACAGACTAGTCAATGAATGCATGACAATAAAGGACAGAACATTTTGTCTCCTTTAGCGCTCAGGAGAAGTGAAGAATCTCGCCAAGCAAGGGCAGCGTGAGAACATGAGAGCAGGCCCCAGCCCAGCATGCCCTGCCTCTCCCGTCCAGGGTCCCACACCCACAGGCCACCTGGCACACTCACTCTGGAGAAAACAGCTCTGTGGGTGATTGATGTTGGGATCTGATGGAACCAAGTGATTCCAGGCCGGTCTACTCTACACAGGGAGACTCAGAAAGAGTAGCTGAAGGGAGACAGTTCCCTGCCAGGGTCCTAGGGGAGAAGTGTGGCAGTGGCCACCTCCCAGGTCCTCGGCAAGGGCTGGGTTGTTAGGTTCTGATGGCCCTGTTGTTGTCTAACTTCAGGTCAGACCTTTGACCCTCTGAGCCCTACTTTCATTCTCTCTAAAATGGGGATGATAACACTCACTTTGCATGACTGTTAAAAGGTTAGAGATAATACCTAAAAGTATGTAATACAATACTTGGTACATAGTAGACCCTCAACTGTTTTAGGTTGAATTTCTTCTCACCCCAATTCAGATGATGAAGTCCTAACTCTTGGTGCCTCTTAGTATCATCTTATTTGGAAATAGGATCATCGTCGATGCAATTAGTTACGATGAGGTTATAATGGAATAGATAGGCCCCTAAACAAATATGACTAGTGTTCTTATGAAAAGAGGATGTTTGGAGACACATGCACATGCACAGAGAAAGCATCACATGAAGACAAGGCGGAGATGGAGGTGATGCATCTATAAACCAAGGAAGCCAAAGATGGCCAGGAAACCATCAGCAGTGAGGGGAGAGGCATGAACAAATTCTCCCTCCCAGCCCCCAGAAAGAACCAACCCTGCTAACATTGATCCTGGACTTCTAGCCTTCAGAACCGTGAGACTATTAGTGTTTAAACCACCCAGTTTGTGGTACTTTCCTATGGCAACCGTGGCAAACGAATACACCAAAGAATAGGAGTCCATGGTCATTTTTGATAATCCCTGTGGCTCTTTCTCTCAACCTCACCCTTCCTTCAAGGGCGTCCTACAGGCAACCAGAGCCACTGCTGAGAGGGAGGCCCTAAGGAAATATGCTGTGGGATGGGAGGGCGGAGTGCTAAGTCGGGAGAAGGGATGATTCTTCCTCCTTGTCTGAGTGTTTCTGCTGCCCACAGCTCAGCCTGGGCAGTGTCTGCCCCACCCCTCTCTCCCTCTGTGTCCTAGTGCTCATGTTTGACTCCTCCTCTGCTCACATGTTCTCTTCATGCCCATCTGTGCCGTGGGGTCTTAGAGAAGACCATTTCCGGTCCCAGCAAGGTTCCTGGATCCACCAAACAAGGATGCCAGGCTTGGCGGAGGGATCACAGAAAATTGTCATGACAACTCCCAGTGCTTGGGAAGTGCTTCTGCAATCAGCTTTCTTAACAATTGGCCCTCGTGAGAGTCACAACAGGGCAGAGAGATACCCAGAACAAGCTGGGAGGGGGTGTGTGACCAAGCATTGAATAACTTTAAAGAGTGAAGAGCAGAAAGCAAGAGGGTGGTATTCTGATTTATTTAAAATTCTGTGTCTGGGATGGAAAAGCAGGGAGGAGTCTCCTGGAGAGGCTTGGGAAGGGTCCTGGAGCTCACTGTCTTTTTTTCTTTCTCCTTTCCCCGTCTTTTCTTTGCTCCCTGTCTCCTGTGCTCCCCTCCTCCTTAGCTGGGCGCTTATGGGGCCAACCTTATGTTGCACCTGCTGAGTCCTCCCATTAATCTGATCTGGTTCCCAACATGTGATTTAGGGGTGTTTCGTGCCCTGAATGAGAGCAGGGGGTGGCAGGAGGGAAGAGAGAGAGAGAGAGAGAGAGAGAGAGAGAGAGAGAGAGAGAGAGAGAGGCGGGGAGGAAAAAAATCCCCTGTTTGATCTGCTGAAACGCACCTTAAGAGCAAACCCATCCACATTACTGAAGGTATCAGCTGGGTCCTGCCTACAGTTATGTCAAACAAAGTGTGCTGCGGAGTGCCAACTCTCCCTTTGTGCTGTGACACCGAGAGCTGCCAAAAGATATTAAAAAGCTTGCATGAACTAGGTGATGGCAGCTGTAACTATCTAAGTTATTGCCTGGCAGCTGCAGCACTGCCTCACTGCTGCTGGCCGCCTTTATAGTTGGTTCTCCATTTGTTTGCCCTTTCTCTAGCAACGGATCGCACCAAGCCCGCAGTGGGCGGGCCACCACCCCAGTCCCCTTGCGCCCACCAGAGGGGAGACTTGCGGTGAGCTGCATGGACAGGCACCCTCGTGCTGCTTCTGGGAGAAGTTGTGTTTCTCTTGGCAGGGGCCCCAAGCCTGGTTTTGCATCGGTCAGCTCGACTCCAAGGAACCTTGGACGAAGGGATGGTACCGAGGCGAGCGTGCACACCCAGGCGCACACACCAAATGCGGCTTTTTGTGTTTGTGTGTGTGGCTTTTTTCCCTTCCGTGTTGGCTCTGAGTGAGCTAGAACAATATCGCCAGCTCCAAGCCCTGCCAGTCCTACATCTGCTCCCTAAAACCTCCAGCAAATAAGAATACGGTGGGGTTGTTTAACCAACACTTACAATATACACACTTTTCAGCTCTTCTCTCCCTGGGTTGCCCAGGCTCAGAGATCTGGATGCTGGTGGCAAAGGGTTGAGAGATAAGGGGCTAATGATCCTTGTGGGCATCTGTCTCCGAAGCCTCCTTCTCTGGCATGTTGATCTGTGGCATAAAATACATTTCATTGTCATGGGCTTCAGGGAAGGTGTCTGTACTGCGAGCTGGTTTTTTGTATTCTTCTGTTGAGTTTGGTCTTTTCAGCTGTCTGTTAAATAATTCATACAGCTCATGAAAGTAATATTTCTGGGATGTAGGGGGTTCCATTTTTCCAATTCCCTTTCACTCCATCTTTTTTTTTTTTTTGAAGCGGTTGTGGGGAGAACTTGGCAGGCGTGGCCTGGGTGGTATAATAAAACCTTCTGTCTTTTCCTCTCACCTCTCCAGCTCAGGCTGGGAGGGCAGAAGGGGTTGCTGACCTTCAGCAGGCCAAACCAAGGTCAAGCCTAAGGTTTGAGTTTGGTTTTCCTCTCAGAGTTCAGCCACCAAGGGGCTCCAAAGGGACCGGCTTCTGTCATTGTGGTGTCAGTGACCTGTCAGAGCCATTTACCTGCAGGAGGTCCTTTCTTTTCAACATCCCCCAAAGCTTGCCCAGTGCCTAGCATGGGGATTTGCCCCTGGGGGCGAGTTGGTGAGAGTCTGGCAGAATGGGTTGAATCGAGGTCACTCTGGAGGAAAGTAGGACTTTCCTTGATCTCTCTTATCATAGTCGAATCAATCAAATAATTGGATTGGTTATTTTGTTCATCTTCAAGCATTAGATTGGCATTTAGGTTTTGTCAATCCAAAAGCAAAGCCTCTTGTGGGACGGGCAGCCTCTCCTGCTTCTGGTCCTGCAGAGTCCCAAGTGGGGTTGTGTGTCCCACTGAGCCCTGGCTCCACTTTCTTCATATCTCTTTTTTTTCCTTTTTGAGTTGGAGTCTCACTCTGTTGCCCAGGCTGGAGTGCAGTGGCATGCTCACGGCCACCTCTGCCTCGACCTGCTGAGCTCAGGCAATCCTTTCGTCTCAGCCTTCCAAGTAGCTGGAACCACAGGCACGTGCCATCATGCCCGGCTAATTTTTTGATTTATTGTAGAGATGAGGTCTCACCAAGTTGCCGAGGCTGGTCTTGAACCCCTGGACTTAGGCAATCCGCTTGTCTCAGCCTCTCAAAGTGCTGGGATTACAGGCTTGAGTCACTGGGCCTGGCTTCACATCTTGTTTTTACCTATTCATCTGTAGCCCTCAACTGTACTGAGTGGAGTCCCTGGGAGTAGGGATCAGGGCTGCCTTGATCACTCATGGTGCTGTGTGAAAGGACATTTTCATAATAAAAACAGGCTTTTATGTTTTCACCTTCAGCCTTCCTAAAAGTCTGAGTTGATGGGGAGGTTTCTTGAAGCCCTCCCATTCCAGTAGAAGTTCCTTTTATCCTGGCTCTCCTCAGCCCTGGAGGGGGTCAATGGGAGGTCTGTGCCCAGGCACTATGGCCTGCGTGAGGTCCTTCCCTTGAAAGTACAACTTTAGGATGACCACCCACTTGGTGGCTGTGTGACCCAAGGCAAGGATTCCATATCCCATGAATAAACTCTATACCCGCTTCCAAGAATTACTGGGGGATATTTTAGACTGAATTTGTGTCCCTCCCCCCAAATTCATACGTTGAAGCCCAAGTCCCCAATATGGCTGTATTTGGAGATGGCGCCTCTAAGGAAGTAATTAAGGTGAAATGAGGTCATAAGGATGGGCCCCCAATCTGACAGAATTAGTATCCTTTTAAGAAGAGACACCACAGATCTCTCTCTTCCTGTCCACCCCATCATTCCTCTCTGCATGCACACACAGAGGAAAGGCCATGTGAAGATGTGGTGAGAAGACGACCGTCTGCCAGCAAGGAGGACAGCCCTCACGGGAAATCAAGTCAGCCAGCACCTTGACCTTGGACGTGCCAGCCTTTAGAACTATGATAAATAAATGTCTGTTGTTGAAGCTGCCTAGTCTATGGCATTTTCTTATGAATGCTGAACTGAGTAAGACAGGATTAAATGACAAAAAAATATAAATCTTAGCATAGTGTTTGACACATAGTAAAAAAAAATCATAAAGGTTAGATGTTTTTCTGAAGGAGTTATGGTCTGACAGGTCAAGAGCATGTGTCTGGAGCAAGTGGGTAGGGAGACTGAGGAACCTCCACATCTGTGTTGAAAGAGTCAGGAAATTTTTAGATCAATCTTGGCAGGCTTGAGTGATGGTTAGGAGATCTACGGAGGGCGGAGGTGAAGTGAAGCCCTTCTGGCTGGGGTTCTACCACAGGAAGGTGTGGGAGGGAGGGGACTGTGGTTCAGTGAAGACCAGCTGTCACCAGGCCTGTGCCCTGAACCTCACACATACGCCCTTGCCCAGCTCTCCACTTACCCTCCCCCCAGGAGGTACCCCCATCTTCATTCTACAGACAAAGAGATTCTGTAAGTTTAGAATGAGGAAAGCTAACATTCACTTCCCACTTGTGGGTGTCCAACTACACATGTACCTTACTTGGGCCTCACAACAAGCCCATGAAGTGTGTTTTGTATGCCCTAATCATGCTGTAGATGAGGACATGAAAGCAGAGCGCTGGTACAGGGATTTAAACCTTGGCAGGTGGCTTATAAGCCTGCACTTAGAGTCGTGTGCTTACTGCTTTGGGGGTTAAACAATGGGTCCAGATCCCACATTGTAGGACTGCGGTTTGAACTGGGTTCCACCTGGATTCCAAACCTTCCACTATATTATACTGCTCTGGAGGTAGGAATGTGATTCTGAATAGTGGGGGTTTGCTGCAATGACAGCAGCTGTAATATTAAAAATAGAAGAGAAGAGATGACGACAAGTGACATAACATAGGAGAGAGGTGATGTCCTCTGTGGGTCCCTCTCCAGGCTGTGGATTAACAAGTGGGACACAGAAAAACACCTGTGGGGTTTGCAGGAAAAGCTTGTGAGTGAATACTATTCACAACAACCCTAGAAGGCTAGTGCTATTATTATTATTATTCCCATCTTACAGGTGAGGAAACTGAGACACAGAGAGGCTAAGAAAGTTTCCCCAGGGCCACAGAGCTACTAAGCAGTGAAGCCGAGATTTGAACTCAGGTAGTCTAGCTTCTGTACCCATCCTCCTAGCCATTATACCATGCTGCCTTCAGTGGAGGTTTGCGAATACTGTTTGATGATATTGAACTCATGGAGGATTTTATAGGCAAAATAAAGAAGACAGTATTGCATTTCTCCTCACTATCTGAGGACTTGAAAGAGTGGGGATTGGTAGAATGCATGTGTCCCCCATATCTAGAAGCTGGAGGCATCATGGGCCTAGGTACTGCCTCAGATGGTATTCTTCTTAGTTCAATGCTGAATAAACGGATTATTATCGATAACAACAGGCCTTACCTGGACAAGTACACTGAGGTGACAATTTGAGGTGCTCCCACAAGGCCCCTACTTCACTTCCCCAGACACTGCAGGGCTCTGTGTGGTGTGAACAAACCCTTTCATGCTGCTGGTGTTCATAGGCACTGAACCTGGCTCGTGAGGTTCAGTGCCTATTCCAGTGAGACAATGAGGTTAAGAGTGGATGCTGAAGCTGGGTTCAGTGACTCAGCCTGTAATCCCGTGCTTTGGGAGGCTGAGGTGAGTGGATTGCCTGAGTCCACGGGTTCGAGACCCGCCTGGGCAACTTGGCGAGACCTCATCTCTACATTAAATCAAAAACTAGACAGGCGTGGTAGCACGTGCCTGTAGTTCTAGCTACTTGGAAGACTGAGGCGGAAGGATCGCCGGAGCCCCGCAGGTCGAGGCTGTGGTGGCCGGGAGCGAACAGAGTGAGACTCCAACTCAAAAAAAAAAAAAGAGTGGAGGCTGCTGGGATTTGAATCCATTCAGCTATATGCTGGCTGTCTAATTGCTGGCAAGTTACTCATCTCTCTGTGTCTTGGTGCTGTAGTTTGGATGTTTGCCCCCCACGAGCTTCACATGGAAATCTGATCCCCACTGTTGGAGGTGGGGCCTAATGGAAGGTGTTTGGGGGCATCCCTCATGGGGAGAGCCCTCATGAATGACTTGGTGCCATCCTCATGGTTGTGAATTCTCGTTCTATTAGTTCCTGAGAAAGCTGGTTGTGAAGAAGAGCCTGGCATCTCTCCTCTCTTTCTCTTGCTTCCTCTCTCACCATGTGATCTCTGCGCTGGAGGCTTACCTTCACCTTCCACCATGAGTGGACGCAACCTGAGGCCCTTCATCAAATGCCTGATCTTCCAGTCAGCAGAATCATAAGCCACATAAAACTTTTTTTTCTTTATCAACTGCTCAGCCTCATGGATTCTTTTATGGCAACACAAATAGACTGAGGTGTTCGGTTTCCTCATGTGTGCAATGTGGATAGTCATTGCACCTCCCTTTCAGGGTTGTGAGGATGAAGTGAATGACGCGCTGAGAGCCATGCTTTGCACACAGTGCCTGCTATGACTGTTCTTGCTACTATTTGTTTCGCAGGGAGGCTGGCTGTCTTGCGTTCATGGCTGTCCCCATCATGACTTGAGCACTTTGCAGGCCTTCCTTACACAACCGGGAGGGATGCCACTAACTCATCGTCCCTCTTTCACGCAGTCTCTTCCTCTGATGGCAGATGTTGGGGGGCTCAATAGGGATTAGAAGGCAGTGGAGTCGCCTCCCTCAGGTCTCCTCTGTGGCTCTGTGGAGCCGTGATCTAACCAGCTGAGTAATCAGCAGCTGACTGCCATATGTAAGGGGGAGGTCAGAGACCCCGCCTGGCTCGGCCTTTCAGTTCACCTCTGGTGCTTAATGACTATAGAATTGCTTGTTTTCTCTTGTGTCAGAAGGTGTCCCTGTCTTTTTTTTTTCCATCTCCATAGACGTTACAAGTTAAGTCATCAAGGCCTTTAGACACAATGAGGGGAAGGGATCTGAGGGCACAGAGTCAGCTCTTGTATCCTTTTCTCTCACACCACCTTAGTATCAACCATTACTAGAGCACCTTTTGTGCAAGGCTCTGAGAGCATGATATGGACAAGCTGGACACAGCCCCAGCCCACAAAGAGCTTTCAGCCCAGTAGGGAGGATAGTTCAGCCAGCATGAAGAGGGTCTAGATAGTTAATCGGGATATCCCAGACAAAGCTCTCCTGAGGCTTTATCTGTAGCAGGGTTGCTGGGGGGAGGTGTATCCAATATGCCAGCGTGACTCAACGTTGAAGGGAATCTTAGGACATTTTCTGTCTTCGTAATAATAAGCGCTTTGCAAGGTTTTGTAAAACCCATGGATTTGAGTTTTTCATTTGTCTTATACTTGCCTGGCTTTCAATTGCCCAGGGCCAATTTTTAGTTTCAGACTGACCTATCATAACCACTTTGGTTTTCTTAAGTTACCTGGGCATCCTTCCTGGGGACCCCACTTTGCACATCAAATGTGTCCCGGTCAACAAACATTATCTGTGAATGTCATTATCCTGTCAATTATCCATAATGAGCCTATTGTGTGCCAGGCCTGGAAACGGAAAGCTTTGGTTCAAAGAACTTTATACTTTTTTCTTGAAAAGTTGAGCATATGTGAAGTTTTGTAAATCTGATCTCTAATGGTATTAAGAGAATCTACTTTTTAGAGAACACTTCAAGTTGAGTGTTTAAATTTCTGTAAATTGGGTGTCTTTAGAGTGGGACATACCTGAATTCCTATTGGCTGAAGCTAAAGAAAATTAGGAAGGAGGTGGCAGAGCATCCTGAACTGAAAGGACCCAGGCAACTGTCTGACTTAACCTCTGGCTTTTCACAAATGAGACGATTTAGGCCTCAAGGCATGACATGACTCTTTCTGGTGGTCGAGATGACCAGTGGCAGGAACTGGCCTCGTTGTCCATTCCTCGTTTCTGTGTGCCCCGCTCCTAAACCAGTTGTCTAGGCTTTCTGGGTTATTTGCTGGTTTGCTTTCTCTGTTCCAGGCTCCTGCCCTTAGTGTAAGAAACTGGCGACATCACATTTTCATGAAATCAGAATGGAACTTTTAAATCTCAGGCCAAGTTGCCCCCTCCCGAGTGCTGGTCCTCCTGGGCCCAGTTTTGGGTCCTCTCCTTCCTCTTGGAGCTTGTGTGTGGAATTTCAATCCTGCCGCGACATTTGGCTACTTGAATTCACTGATCTCCAAGAGCACGCGTGACGCTGACAGACCTCTTTCTCTTGTGCCCAGAAACCCCACTAAAGGAACAAGGACAGATGCAGCCACCACTGCCCTTGTTGGGGGAAGCCATTGAACAGAAGGGCACGAGAGTGGAGACATGGCACGCGAAGCCCATTGTCCCCGCCGCGGCTGCCCTGGGCATGTCAGTGGCTGTTCTTCTGGGCTGCCACCGCTTGAGGCGTGTGGAGCGTGGGCGCTGGTTGGGCATGTGGCCTTGGAGGCTGCCCCTGCCAACAGCCACTCTGGTGGGGGGCTGGTAGGGGGAACAGGAAAGAGACTTGCACATTCTTTATGCAGTTCCTCATCTATTTTGAATAGCTAAGTATTGACTTTGGGAATCTGACTCTTGTTGCAAATGAAAACCTTTGGTGAGGTGAGTGGTGCACCAGGGACAGCAGCCTTTCTTCAGAGCGGCATCATCTGAAGGGAACGACTTGGACTTTGGCCATCTCCTCGTCACCCCCAGATTGTCTCCTCAGTTGGGATCCTACACTAGTACCAGGAAAGGCAAAGTCCTTACTGTGCGCATTCAGAGAGTGGAGGCGGGGAGGGGGTCACTCTGCGAGTCACTTCCCATGGTAACCTGGAAGCTGCTGATCTTCACCTGGGGCCTGTAAAGTGATAACCAGCCTGGGGAGGGGAGGAGGAGAGAAAAGAAAAGACCCAAACAAAGAGAGTTCACTTTGGCTCCTCTGTCTATCTCCTTTTGGATGAGGCCTAACTGCAGGGTCGGTGTGAGCTAGTGTTAGGACCAAGGGGACTGGAATGCTCTCTGCTGATGTCCTTTCTCCTTCTTTTCATATGGAGGGGGCGTGTGGAGGAAGAGAGGGGTGACAAGAAACTTGTTGAAGAGAGCTGTGCAAACAATGGCTGGTGCATGCCAAAGCTGGCAGTCAGTGCTTCTTAATGTTTGAATGGAAGTGGCTGGAGCTAGCTTTTTTTTTTTTTTTTCCACAGTCAGTGTTGCCAAGAAAACAAGGAGTAGCTGTTTTAAGCATTTACAAATGGTAATGTACCAACAGCTGGTCTCAGTCCAACCGAGCTATTGTAGGGGTATTAAAAAGACAGGCCAGAGTTGGAGATGTACTGCCAACCTCCCTTGCAGAGTTGGGGAACATTTTACTTGGAAAAAAAAGGTCTTATATTCCTGCAGAGATCGACAGGACGGTTCTCCTGCGGAGTCAGTGCCTTGCTTGGCAGAGGAGGCAGCGCGGGCAGGCCAGCCAAATGCTTGGGCGACAGGGAAGCGTGGAGTCTGCGGGCTTGCGGCGGATTTATCAGCGCAGCCATGCCGCCTCCCTGCCCACGACAAGAGGCTGCGTGCACCCGCGTGCGGACAGGACTGTCTCGCGCGTCTGCGTCCGCGTGTATGCTGACGGCGGCTTGCGCATGGCCGCAGTGGTGTCTAGACCCGTGTCATGCCCCCAGGTCCCGGGCTCTGGGTCCCCGCCTGTGTCTCTGCTCTCCCCTGTGATCTGTCGCTCCTTTCCTTTCTTTCTTACTCAGGCCAGGAAGGGGTAAAAGGAAATCTCACGGAAACCCCCATCTCCCTTCTCTCTCTCCGGGTCCTCTGCCCCTCGACAGCATAGTGGGGTACCGGATCAAAGGGCAACCCGGGTTTCCAGCCTGCTCTTCCGCTCAGCCCCCAGTCTGGGGTGTTCTTTCGGGTTTTTCATCTCAGGAAATTGTAATACACAGAGCATGCTTCTTCGCTCGATGTAATTACCAGCGGCCCTGTGTTTATGGATGAGGCATGGTGGAAAGTAATAGAAAATGATTATTTTTCGTTCTGAAGGCCTTCTTTATTAGTGGTGCGGTAGGGACGTCAGCTGCCTTCTCTGAATGGCAATGCAATGTTTTGCTTTCCCCGGCAAGATAAATGATCTTATTTGTTGATGTTTGCTGCTTGAGATGACATTTATGTGAAATAAAAGGGACCAAATTAATAATAAAAAAATGATTAGCCAGACACAAATGAAAAATGTACATCTCTCCCCCACCCCAGTTAAGTTGTTTGTATTTACATGCTATTCACAAATAATGGCAAAATGCCCAATAGTTGGATGGCGAGGGTTTTTTCTTTTACAATCATATGGCTTGATTCCGTTTTCCAGATCTTGTCTGAGAGCTGCTATTTGAAATAAAAATGTTTGCATCCATTTCCTCATTAATCCTTTCGTTGTAATACAACCTGCTGCAGAGAAATGGCAAAACAGATGCAACAATGAAAATTAAAAGGGATGGACACTTATCTTGGGCTATAAAAGCTGCTAACCATGTAGGAACTAGAGAGGTTTTTGGACAGAAAATATGGCAAATGATAGAAACAATCATCGGACTAAGAGTTTGCTATTTGGAAAACTCTGGTGGGACATTTCTCTGCTTGTAAAGGCTGGAGGATCACTCCTGAGTTTAGTGCACACCAGAGAGAGTGTTTGTCTGCTTTGCCTTGAGGCCTATCTTCAATATTTGGTGCATCTACCCATCTGGTTTCTCATTGGGCTGGAATTTTCTCGACACAAACAAGCACTTTGCAAAGAGTCTATGGACCTCATGTTTTGAGGGCTCTATATTTTGCTTGGAAATATTGCTTCCTGCCCTCCTGGGAATCATAGACTCAGAGCAGAGCTGCATTGATATGGATCTTTATTTTTGCAACCAAATGTGTTGTGTACTGGGGAGGTGAAAGGGTTTTATAGCGTGTTTGGAGGTAAACATATTGCTCAAACCACTTGATACAAAGAAGATCCTACACTTTCTAAAAAGATAGGTGATACCAATCTATGTATCAGTCTAGGACTTTTTTTCCATTTAGTTTTCTGATGTCTAAACAATTCTGAATTCACTGGGTTGTAGAGTCATGTGTATTTCAGAAGTTTTGTGTGTGTTTATTGGACATCACCTGTTTGCAGTCTGGGAGTAACAAAGAGACACAGAAAAAGACAAAATCATGGTCTTTGCCCTATACAGCTTAAAAACCTCTTGGTGGCGACTGGATGGGCATAATTAAATCCACAGAAAGACACACAGCCAACCAGAGCCATGGGCAGGAGCTGATGTGTGAGATGCAAGACGAGAACGTGGTTCTGGGCAGGATGGTTATTGTGGCTGTGTCTCCCCATGTAGTGCTGAGGGCATAAGACTAGCACTACTTGGTGATGGACTGATCAAACCATAACATGTGAACTGAGCAAGCGGAAGAGATGGAAGTCCATGCATGTGGAATGAGCGTCCAAATGTACCAGATCTTGGGTGACTAGCTCCTGGCTTGCTTGGCATGATGGAACAATTTTTTAGTCAGGATGGAGGTGTAGTTCAGACCTGTCTCTAGGTCAAGTGGAGGAATAATAGTGGGAAAGAGGCTCTGGACCTGGGTCAAGTGCTGGCTCTGCCATTTACTAGCCATACATCTCTGGACTTAATCTTTTGGTGCTTCAGTCCTCAAATCTGTGAAATGGGTAGAATCACAGCAGCTACTTTGTAATTTTCTTATGAAGATTAAATGATAGACTACAGCACACTGCCTAGCACCAAGTGTGTGCCCAATAAATATTAGTACAAAGAATTGCTCTTTTTTGAGTTAAGAAAGGTAGATTTATTAAAGATAAGATACATTGTGAAGGGGACAATGGGCAGGACAGCAGCAAGAGTGTCTGCTGTCTGCTGCCAAGAATTGTTCTTATTCTTTATTTTCCTTTCTATTATTGTCTGAGATACCAGGCCAAATGTGTGATCATTGTCCTACTTAGGATCATCCTTGACAGAGAAGATTCTTAAGTTTCCACTAAGAAGGAGGCCTACTTCCAATGATGTAGCTGAAGGCAGAAAGCGGGGCTGCGTGACCTCTTGCAGTCACTTTTAGCAATTTGATTCTTGAATCTTTTGTGTTCTTCTGCTTCAAAAGCCTTGGCAGGGCCTGGCTACAAAGGAAGTAGGCCTTTTGGTGACTCAGTAGATAGGCAGAGGCTAATTTGGCACAGCTCCTATACAGAAGAAGTCCTACCCCTGATGTCGTTGGGAGTCTGGTTCTGTTGGGTCATTGTGTCTAGATTTTTTAGCAATTTTATCAGGAGAACTGCAGGTCTGCTCACTGTGCCACTGAAACTCACTATTAGGCAGGCAGCACTGCGCATGCACAGTTCTTGAAGCGTGTGAGTAGGGAAGACGAGAAATATTCACATGCTACCTGTGGCCCTGTCTCAAGTTGTGGAAGCTGGCACCAAGCTGGAGGATCAAGCTGGCACAGTGCAGGCAGAGGTGGATTGGTAGGTGGGAGGAGGGGGATCAGGGCTGGGGACACCACTCTTGTCAAGCAAAATCTCAGGGTAGTTTATAGGGAAAGGAACTGAGTAATGTCCTCATTCTTAACTTAGATGTCAACATTATCTTGTCACACATGGAATTATGGTGTTGATGGGCATTAATGAACAAACTTCTCAAGAGCAAAAGCCACATCTTACTCATCTTTGTGTTTATTTCAAAGCCACTTGTGTTCCCTGGCCCGGTTTCCTCTTGCTATATATGATTAAATGATTGACTATGTGAATATCGCCCATGGGTAGTGTGCCAAGGAAAACTACTTCCACAAACTGACATTATCTTGCTGAGTTTGGATGCAGTACCAACGTACGCCTCTTCCACAGCCTGGAGGAAAATTCGGGAATCCTGATTTGACGTATGTTTATTTGGTCAGGTAAATACTTTCTAGGGCAAGTTTCTGTGCCTAAAGTGTGGATGTCAGTGTATGAAAGGGCTAGCTGGATCTTTCTTTTCATTTCTGGGAAGAGAAAGAGATGTGAAATTCAACGACATCTGCTGAAATTCAAACATATTTTTATTTATTCATGGCCATGATCAGGGCAGAACCTCTAATTTCAACCAATAATTAGACTTGACAATAGATGTGGAAATAAAACATTTTTGCTGAATTCACTTGTCATTCCTCTCTGCTGTAGCTGGTGTAACCCAGATGTCAGCTGTCCCTTATTTTTCTCTTTGAGTGTCCCCTCCCTCAACCTGCTCATACTAATGCGTTAGTGGGCCTCGGGGCATTTACTGAGGGTCTCATGGGGGAGACACAGAGAGGGCTGACATGGCATACTTCATGGTCACCCCCTTAAATATCTCCTGAGGCCCAAAACCAGTTTGCCAAAGGCATTCGTATCACCAGTACACCAAGAATACCTTTTTCTTTCTCTCCTGGCAAACCTAGACCAGTAGGTTTGAACCTTATGTCTTTTCTACCTTCACTCCCAAGCTCAAATCTCACACCCTCACTTGCTGCTGGGCAGTTTTTCATCTCATTCTTGATTTAGCAGCATCCTGCCTGCTGCTACTCACAAGCAATTTAAAGTCTTTCTGAGTAAAAAGGCCAACTAACCTTTTTGACTTGACTAGTCCTTCTGGAAGGACTTGGATAATTGCCATTTTTCACCTTGATTATCCAAGGATTTGTTTATGCTTCTTGCTATTTGGTCCTTGAAATGTTGAGATGGGCATATCTACAGAACGTCCTTGTGAGTCTTTCCCTGAGCTTCCAGGGGAATGGTGGGACAGGGGCCAGAAGGTAGGGAACAGGGAATGAGTGGGAGAAGATGAAAGAGATGGTGAGAACATATAATGGTTTCAGAAGTTTGCTTGTGAAGGGGAGGATGGGAGGTGTTTGGGAGTGAGATGAACAGTCAAAAGAAGCTTGTCTAATAAATAAGGAAAATGCCAATGCCATGCTGATGGGAAAGAGTCAGTAGAGAGGACGAGGCTGAGGATTAACATCTGAGAAGCACGGGGCATGGGCTTTAGAGCACTGGAGCAGGGATTAGCCAGAGTGGGAGACAGATGTGATGGGAGGAGTATGGAGGTTAGGGTTAGGGTTATGGGGCTTAGAGCCTGGGGTATGAGTTATGGGGCTGTGGACAGGTTGGCTGTGAGGCTGAGGAGGATGAAGGGAGTACAGAGAAGGGTGACCTAATGGCAGGCTACTTGCATGCAGAGTCTGAAGTTCTGTCCAGGTAGAGGCTATGCTCTTGGTTGACCGTGCCGCTGTTTACCATGTGTATTCCTGGAGTCACCTACAAACCTGGTCTGCAAGACCCCTGTGAAGAAATATCTTCCAGGCTCTGCTGAAATGCAGCTCATGCCGGTGCCAATTATTAAATCTTTAGGAAGTTTGCAAGCCGGGTATTAAACCATTGGTAGCTTGAAATCAGAAATCAGAGGGAGTGTTTACACTATAGAAATGGGCGACAGCTATAAATCAGGGCCTTCCTCTCCCCCATCCCCAAACCAAGCTGGTTGTTAAACATTTGGCAGCACCCCACTGCCTTGAACTCTTGGTCCCCAGCTGGCTTGGTATGGTGCACCCTGTTGGCACTCTACCCTACCCCTCTTGGAGTGCACTGATGGCATTGCTCCTCTGTGCCTCAGCTTCCTCCTCTGCTTCCAGGCTTTTGTGACCTGGGGAGGTTGGTGGAAATGGGCCATGCACAGAGCATTTCTGCGAGGCGTGGGTGAACATTGCTGGGGAGTGGCTGTGCTGGGGTGCTCGTGAGCCTGCTTCTGGAAGAGAGGGTCCTCTGTGGATGTGCTGCTGCTCTCACCACCCACTGGTGAGTCTGGAAAACGTTGGCTTTAATTATTTCTTTCTGCATCGGCCTGGTGGAGGGAAAGGGATCTGTCCTAGCTCTCCCAGCTCCATACTTCTCCCCACTCCCCCCCGCCCACAGAAGCAAGCTGTGCCCCTGGTGCGGAGGATCAGGGCCCCATCTACGCGATAGCAGCATGTAACTCAGTGACCGCATGGCTAGCATGGGCTTCCAGAGATGGCCCTCTCCCTCTCTTTCCTTGTTCTTGAGCAGAGCATCTCTGGCCATCTTCCCACCCTCCTTCCCCTGCCACAGCTTCCTATAGTTGCTCTTGCCCCAGCCATTGGCCGATTGCGGATGTTGAGGAGTCTGGGACTCAGTACATGAAATGTGATTGGTCTGTGGTCCAGGGAATGTGACGAAGTAGGAAGAACCCCAGTTTTGGAGCCCCACACATTTGGGATTGAGTTTGGGCTTTGACAGGTAATTTCCCAGTGTCTTTGGGCAAGGTATTAAATTATCCAGCCTCAGAGTTCTGCTCTGTGAAGGATTGGATGTGATCACATTTGCAAAGAGTCTAGCATGTGGTAGGATCTTCAAGAATGTTAAGTGAAGGGACAGAGAAGAGTTGAGGAAGATTAGTTATGAATTGAGTGTTCCCTTCTTCCAGGAAATCTTCCCAGACTTCTGCTGTCCCACTCTGTACTGGTCACTAACACTTCTGACAACGTCCTATATCTATTCGCTTCTATTGCATGCTAACACTCAAGACTGAACACATTTTATGGTGCACAAAACTGGGCTAGAAGTGAGGTGGGAAGCATGAATTCAAGGCAGTGGAGTGCTGCTGAGTGTCTAGCACCAGTATTCCAGAGGGAAGGATGGTCTGATTTGTAGTCATAGCCAATTTCTGTAGTGTAAACATTCCCTTACCATGTCTGATTTCAAGCTACCAATGGTTTAATACCTGGCTTACAAATTTCCTAAAGATTTAATAATTGACACCAGCACGAGCCACATCCGGCAGAGCCCCGGAAAAGACACTTATTCATAGGGAACTTGCAGACCAGGTTTGTAGGTGGCTTCAGGAGCACACCTGGCAAATAGCAACTATGACAACCAACAACAAAACATTTCAGAGTAGTTACAAAGTCACACAAGGCAGTGTGAAACAACCATTTACATGTGAGGGTATCCACAACAGGAAGGATCCCAGTGGAGGCAGAGTTGGCATTCCAGAGGCGAAGGGATTTGATGGAGGGAAGACAAGTCTCTCAGGGTAGGCAGATGACACTGACAGAAGCTTGAAGGAGGAGTTTAAAGAGTCAGGCTCAGCGGTGGGACAGGAAGAGTGTGGAGAAAGACCATACAGTGCACTGGGGCTTAGACCTTGGGCTCTGCAAAGTAAGAAAGGCAATTTTGAATCTTGATTCCATGACATTCAGGAAGCTTATGACCTCCCTAGGTCTCTGTCCCTTCATCCATAAAATGGAGATGCTGAGGGAAGGGTGGGATTGGCAGTTGAGGGAAACTGCCAGGAGAGGAAGGGGCACACCTCATCAACAAGGATTGCTGCATTATGAACATTTGTGCACCTAACCCTGAATTGTACCCCACATCTTTAAAATAAAAAATGAAAATGAAAATGAAAAAAATAAAATCAAAAATGGAGATACTGTCTACCTTTCAATGATGTTGAAAGGATTAGAAGAGAGAAGTTAAACGTGAGTTGGTGCTTGGAGTCAGCTAAAGCTCAGTGAAAGGCAGCCATTACTATTGCTGTTTGCCTAGTCTCATTTTCCCTTTCTTTCTTCACACCCAGCACAGGTCACGGTGCATCATGGGCACCTATCTCCGCATTCTGTTTGACTGGGGACCCATCTCTGGACCAATGCTGGACTACAGGGCATTTGTTGATTGCCTTCTCTCTCTGCTCTTCCTTGTGCTGGTGTCATGGAGCAGCTTGAGAGGCATTGGGATCACTACTTCTTTTGGGCTATAGCCTGTTGCCTCAAAAGAAGATGAAATAGAGAGAACCCCAACTTTGGTAGGTTGCTGCCTACCAAATCCCTGTCCTGTTTGCTCATTCTGTCCTCCATGTAGCAGCACTGGGGAAGGGGCTGCTGTGTGGGACACCTTTTACTTGTTCCAATCGTGTTTATGGAGACCCTGTACCTGGCACTGTGCTCATCACTGGGAAGCAAGATGAATAAGGCATAGACCTGCTCTTAGGGTCTCAGCTGGCAACGGGGGTGGGCACTCAGTCATAAACCAGGGTTTCTGTGCAGTGACAGAGATGTGCTCCCATGCTGTGGCTGACGTGGGCAAAGACTCCCGCTTGGCCTGGGCACCAGGCCACTTCATGGAGCTGGCCAGGGTCTCCTTCCTGTCCTTTACAGAGGCTTCCCCAAAGTCCTTTGTAAATTCTCAAAACATAAATCTTTTAAAGCACATCCATGCAAAATCTATCTACATCTTTTGGGAAAGGTGTGCTAAGTGTCCAACCCATCTGATAAGATGCTGGTGCTGTGAAATGGATGAAGACTGCCTCAGAAAAGCACAACCCCTCCCCCCACTCCAATCTCTATGGACTGTTCTGCTGCATGTAAACACCTGGAAGCCCATTGCTCAGGTGACCTGTTGCTACTATGACTTAGCATTTGGCAGAAGACTGTACCTTAGTCTTTCTTCTCTCTTCTCCTGTTTTGCTCCATTTTTGTCCAATTATCCTTTCTTTAAAAAAATTTTGCCGGGCTTGGTGGCTCAGCCTGTAATCCCGCGCCTTGGGAGGCTGATATGAGTGGATTGCCTGAGCCCGCTGGTTCGAGACCCGCCTGGGCAGCGAGACCTCATCTCTGCAATAAATCAAAAAATTAGCCGGGCATGGTAGCGCGCGCCTGTAGTTCCAGCTACTCAGAAGGCTGAGGTGGAAGGCTCGTTGGAGCCCAGCAGGTCGAGGCTGTGGTGGCCGGGAGCGGCCACTGCACTCCAGTCTGGGCGATAGAGTGAGACTCCAGCTCAAAATAAAATAAAATAAAATAAAAAATTTTAAAAAAATAAAAAAAATTTTTTTCTTCTACAGCTTTCCAAGGGATTTTACAGGCACCGCTCCATCTCCAGTAGTTCTCAGGGTTAAGGAAATTGCTCATTCCCAGTTAAATATTTTTTTGCTATTTTCAGCCTGTAGAACAAAGTGCTGGTTCCAACTTACTGGCAGCTTGTGTTCTACCGAGGATGGTCTGTCCGCACCAAGGGTAGTCCTGGAAAGACAGAGAATCTGAGACTTGAAGGGTGCTGAAGCCTGCTCAACAGTCAGGAACACACACCACACACACACACACACACACACACACACACATACACACACACACACATTGAGTTAGGGCAATCAGAATCCAGAAAGGCAAGAGATTATCTGAAATTCTGGAGATCCAGACAAAATGGTAGATAAGAAACCAGAAAGACATTAAAAAACTAGATGAACTCAAGCTTCAAAGAATGAGGCCGGGGGCTGCTAATGGCTACTAAAGGTAAGGTCAGCAGCGAGAGAGGCCACGGTTTGGCACGGATGCCCCGGAGAATCTTCCATTCCAGGCCAGTTCCCCTCTCAGCAGAGCTTCCTCTGTGTTTCCTGCAGGAGTGAATCTGCTCAAGGCCATGGAGAAAGAACAGCATGGGCAAGGCCAGGCCAGAGGGGACACAGGGAGGGGATGCAATGGCAAAAATTGTTAGGGACGCAGAGAAACTTTCTTCAGCTTTTGACTTTTGTTTTGGACGTTCTATTCAGGTTGGTAGGTGACTGAACATTGCTTGTGGTAATCTGCTATGCTTCAAACAGAAATATGGCATCACCCATCTTATGTTGACGAGAGCACACATTCTTGCCTGTGTTTTTATTAGTGGGAGAAGGTTTCGCCAAGATACTCACATTTCCTCTTCAGCTGGATTGTGACCCAACATGCATGTTTGTGTTGCTGGATTCCAAGAACTTCCTTTATTTAGTTATTTTACTTTTGACATTGCCATTTGAGTAATTGTTCATGTTTTCTTTTTTCCTTGGAAGCTCAGAACCAAATTTCTGTCCACTGCTAAGAATATACCTATTAGGGTACTGCTTTATTTATAGCTCACCCTTGGCTTCATCCTAATTTCTTCTCTTATATTTTCTTCACATTAGTTTCCTCCTTCATTTCTCTTAATCTTTCTGTGTATATAATCAGTTCTTCGAGAAATCAGACTTAAAGTTAAATAAAAAGTGAATCCTATAATATTCTGTCAATACATTGAATAAATGCACATTTATTGTTCATAGGATGGTTTGCAAATCAATTTGTGAAACCTCAACCAGCAACATTGGGCCCTAAGAGAGATTTGTGGCTATATCTTAAAGAAAAGACAAGTACCTGGCCTCCAGGAGATTCTAGTTCCAACATAGACAAAACAGATTCAAGTTAACAGAACTGTTCAGCTACAAATCATAGAGATATTATCAACTGAAAGGTCTCACTTAGTTCTTCATTCATTCAAGAAATATCACCGAGTCCTGACCATGCATGAAGTCCTGGGTTATTTCCTACATGACAATGTTGAGCAAGATTTAGCGCCTGCCTTCAAGGAGTTCTACTTAACAGGGAAAACAGACAAGAAGACAACGATAATAGGTATGGTAAGGCTGTTGGCTCACACAGGCAAGGTACAATCAGTCACAGTGAGGGAGTAGGGCAGGAGCGGCTTCCTGGAGGAGATAATGTGTGAGACTGCACTAGCAGACATAAGTTGAATTGAGTAGACCCTTGGTCTTTTCCTGGAAGACATTAGCCTTAACTGTTGTGTTTTGAGTGAATCCAGCATTCTTTCCTCATTGACCATGGATGGGTTCAAGCAGGTGAATGTTGGTTCCAAAACTGCTTAAACTCCCTGACTTGTCTGCTTGAGGGCAGCATGGCTTTCCCAAGCTTCTGAGAGCCTCCCCTGCCCCTGCTGCTTCTTCATTTTCTTTCTTTTTTTTTTTTTTTTTTGAGTTGGAGTCTCACTCTGTCACCCAGGCTGGAGTGCAGTAGCATGCTCAAGGCCACTGTAGCCTTAACCTGCTGGGCTCAGATGAACCTTCCACCTTCAGCCTCTGAGTAGCTGGAACTACAGGTGTGTGTCACCACGCCCAGCTAATTTTTTGATTTATTGTAGAGTTTAGGTCTTGCCAGGTTGCCCAGGCTGGTCCTGCACCCACAGGCTCAGGCAATTCTCTCACCTCTGCCTCCCAAAGTACTGGGATTATAGGTGTGAGCCACTGTGCCCAGCTCTGCTGCTTCTACTTAAAGGATGCCCAGATCTTAAGCCAGACAGTGTGTAGGCCAGTGGATGCAGGAGGCTGTCCACCCTGCCCTCCCCTAACCGTGCCCTCTTGCTCTTCCAACCTGAGTTGCTGAGCTGCCTGGTACCTACTGATATAGAAGTCCGGCTATGAGTGACAACAAGATGTCCATCGCTGTTGGGAAGAGGGAGCCAGGGTGAGCCAAGATGGCAGATGGCTTGGAGTGGCATGCTGTTTTCAGGCCCTTCTACCTTGGTTGCCTGTGCCATTTGAGGTTGTTGGTTACTGTTTTTAGCCTGGCTTGAGGAGAGAGCTTTTGTTGACACTCAGGAATGCAGGGTATTTTTAGTTAAGAGATTCTGCTTCAGGCATGTGCATTGTGTTCTTCCAATTATGGGCATGGCCGGGAGGGCTGGGCACCGAATCTCTTGGGGGAATCAGCATGCTCAGCTGAGAAATTCATAGAAAAAAGAGGTAAACGAGATGTATATTCAGAACCCTTTGGTCCCGTGGTTTTTTTCATTTTTAATTTTCATCTTGTCTCCTCATTCCTCTTCAGAACTGGCTGTTCAGGTGACATGGACGTAGACCTCAGGATAGAAGGGACGGTGGAAGAGAAACTGCCTTGAGGGCGAAGAACTTCCGAAGAGGAACTACCAAGCCACATCTATTGGGCCTGACCATAAGCGACGGGTGATAGTGAAATGAAAAATGGAAACTTTTGTGTTTAAAATCAATTTGAAGTTATTTATTTTTTGATTAATTCAAAAGAATGACTGAATGAACAAATGTTTATCCATCCATTTTTTTTCCCTGATGCTATAGCAATGTACAATTTTTAGTCTGGAAGACTTATGGGTCATCTAGCTTAGAGAACCGTTCTGCTCCTTCTCTTTGCTGCCTAACACCCCTCTCTGCCCCTTCCAGAGATGGGGAAACTGAAATCCAGAGAGGTTGAGTGACTTGCCCAAGGTCATACTAATTAGCAGCAGCTTCAGGAACCCACGTGTCCTGATACCTGATGACCCATTTAAAAAATTTACTGTATATTGTTGGAAACATCTATGTTACCTACTTTTTGTTCTTATCTTAATGAACAAATTAAAATAAGAACTTAAAAAGATTACCTGAGATAGTGGGTGGGCTGAAGGTTGGGTCAGAGGCCATGCTTAGAGTCTTGGATCTATGGGCATTTTTCAGACTTCTTTTGTGGCTACGTTTTTTGTGGCTACATTTTTGTGGCTACATATTTTGGTTTCTCTCTGCTCAGAGTAGCTCCTATTTATTGAGTGCCTACTACACAGAAGGCGCTATGCTGGGTACATTCACACAGATTATTTTATGAACTACTCCTAGTAGCCTGCAAGGAAAGTGTCAGCCTCATCTTTTCAGATCTGAAGGATAAGATGCAAACGGGTTAAGGGGATTTGCTCAAGATCAAATGCCAACCAGATGGTGGAGCTAGAATTAGGCCATTGAGACAGAATGGTCTGTCTGTGGCAAAGACAGTACTCTTTTCACTGATGCCCAGATACTCTCCCAATGCCTTGGGAGCTGAGTTGTTCTGAATCTTGTGCATGATGGTGGGCCCTCTGACCAGTGGGATGTGCTCTGTTCTCTTACAAACGGAATTTCACGAAGCCTGAAGATGGATGTATGGGAGGAGATGTGGTCTGCTCCTTCTTACTCTTAACTCCCTAATAAATTAAATGTCTCCTTTCTCCCCGGGAGTCTCTTCAGAGAAGGTCCAGTCTGTTTGAACCGTCTCCTTCTTTGGGCTCTCAGTTATGCTTCATAGCTGCTCTAGCACTGCTAGACTCTTACCTTTGTTCCAGAGTTCTTTATGTGTATGTCTTGTCCCCTGAGTGTGTTTTTTATTTATTAATTTTTATCTTTAGAGATATGGTCTTGCTCTGTTGCCCAGGCTGGAGTGCAGTGATGTGGTCATAGCTGACTGCAGGTTTTAAGTCCTGGCTCAAGCAATCCTTCTGCCTCAGCCTCTTGAGCAGCTGGGACTACAGGCACGTGCCACCAGGCCTAGCTAATTTTAAAACTTTTTGTAGAGATAGAATCTCAGTGTGTTTTCCAGGCCTCCTGCTTTGGCCTCCCAAAGTGCTGGGATTAAAGGCATGAGCTACCATACTCAGCCTGAGTGTATTCTTGAAAAAGTGCAGGTTTGTATAACTGAATGAGTGTTTATCAATTGTCTCTCCAGGAGCTAAGAACAGGGTCACAGAAATGGCTCTGTACTTTGGATCCCATCCCAATGCTGGGTCCTGAGCTACTTATTCTTTTTTTTTGAGTTGGAGTCTCACTCTGTCGCCCAGACTGGAGTGCAATGGCCGCTCCCGGCCACTGCAGCCTCGACCTGCTGGGCTCCAGCGATCCTTTCGCCTCAGCCTTCCGAGTAGCCGGAATTACAGGCATGCGCTACCACACCCGGCTGAGTTTTTTATTTATTGTAGAGATGAGGTCTTGCTGCCCAGGCAGGTCTCGAACCCGCGGACTCAGGCAATCCACTCACCTCGGCCTCCCAAAGGTGTGGGAGTATATAGGCTGAGCCACTGAGCCTGGCTTACTTATTCTTTTAGCAAATACTGTGCCAGGTAGTCTCAAGGTGCTTAACAATCTAGTAGGAGAAGAAGCCAAGTGCACAAGGCCACCCAAACATCCCAGACATTGTCAGTTTGTGGGTGCCCGAAGCTGACATTGACTTTGGCTGCTCAGCAAGACCTGGTCCCACTGCAACCTGGCAGTGCCTCCAAGTCCCAGGAGACCTCTCACATATCCCCTGTTGACCTCTTCAGACAAAACAACCTTCCATATTAGGCTGTGTCTAGCACCCTTAACTTACCTGTTGCACAAAGATTTCAGCATCTCATTTAGAACCTTGAAGACATCGCAAGTCCTAAAACAACACTAAAAATCTAATTTTCTCAGGTAGTGAGTTTCAGATTGAACAGGAGAAGGAAAACTGTAAGTTTCATGGAGTTAAGAGATGTCTTGTTTATCTTTATATCCCCCCTACTGTGGCACATGGCAAGACGTATGATGTTGCATGAAAATGGATTTATTAAAGTTTCTTCCCAATAAACTCACAAGGAGACCTATAGTTGTCCAAAGTGTTAAAAATTGACGTGTTAGAAAAGAATAGATTGGACTTGAGATTCCTCTGCATTTGAGAACAGATCGTGGTATAAAGACATATTTTAATAAAATATTTTTTGAATAGAATTTTTTTAAAAGCTGGTTATCTTCTTTTTGTTCCTCCGATCCACTCAGCAGCCTTTTCAACTCTGCCGTCTGCCCCAGGAGACATCTTGGGCACTCTGGCTTCTCACTGGGAGTCCTGCTAGGAGACAGAGGAAAGTGGGTGAAATCCTGCCTCTCTCCCTGAGGGCTGCCCTTAGACTATCTATGCGTGTGACTCTTTTTCTTATTGCCACTCTCTCCCTTCACCCCTTCAGGCTTTGGGGTATAACAGCACCTCTGTAACCACCCCTGGGTAGACACTGATATCTTGTGACTTCCCTGTACCTTGCCCACAGTTGTGAAATAGTTCCCATGTTAGACTTCACCAAATGATGCTACTTTGCTGAAAACCCGCATAAGGTTCCTCCAAGCTCATCCTTGGTTGTATGTTCCTCTCTTATCCCGATTCTCTTAAACAGTATACGAATTAGTAGAGTCCATGAAATATGTCAATCAAGAGGGAGATGCCAGTTTATTTTTACAGATTCATAAACACTAATCTGGGGGAAAGGGGGGTCTTATATCATTCTGATGCACAATGTCACACCAAATATTACTTCATTTAAAATGATTCATATAGTGGGTAAGCTTGCTCTTCCTCTCAAGAGAAAACTAAACAGGAGGAGAGAGCTCCCTTCGTCTTCTCTGTTTTTCAGAGACAAGGTCTTGTTGTGTTGCCCGAGCTGGAGTGCAGTGGCATGATCATAGCTCACTGCAACCTCAAACTCTTGAGTTCAAGTAATTCTCCTGCCTTAGCCTCCAGAGTAGCTGAGATTACTGGGGCACAACACTATGCCTGGCTCCTAGCTCTTTGGGAGGCATTTGATAAACACTCAATTATACTAACCTGAATTTTTAAAAAATATACTCAGGCCAGTCACGCTGACATGTGCTTATAATTCCAGCACTTTGGGAGGCTGAGTTAGGAATTCAAGACCAACCCGGACAGCACAGTGAGAGCCTTGTCTCTACAAAAAATTTAAAAATTAGCTGAACTCAGTGGTGCACCTATAGTCCCAGTTATTTGGGAGACTGAGGTTCTCTTGAGCCCAGGAGTTTGAGGTGAAAGTGAGCTATGATTATGCCCTTGCACTCCAGCCTGAGCAACAGAGCTTGATCCTATCTCTCTAAAAAAAAGAAAAAAAGTAAAATAATAATAATAAATACACTCAGGAGAAAAATTGGATCTCTTAGTTTGGGTTCCCTTAAAGCAGAGCTTGCAACAGTGATTTGAGTACACATGGCTTATTGGAAGAGAGAGAGGTCAGGTAGAACTGAGTGGCCCTAAGCAAGGATGTGGATAATTCCTGGGCCTGAGACATCTCATCCTGGACCCATTGGGAGTTCTGGAGTGTAGACTGCATCAGAGAGTGGATCCTACCTTGAGGCACAGGAGCTACCTTTTATCACTGTGCCAGTCAGGTTTTGGTCATGGGCTGCCTTTGAAGAGGGGGTGTACAAGGGGAGAGGTGGCTACTGTTCCGTTGAAGGTGATTCTTTGAACAAGAGGGCAACTGTGAGCCGATATTCACAGCTAGGAGGTCGGGAGCGCTGGGCTAGTAAAGAGGACCTGGGGGAAGCTTGAGCATTGTGGACCCTATGCACTCTCCTTAGCCCTGTTCCATGATGGATAATTACCGCGGTTTCCATTTTTCAGGTGAGCAGATGCTTTTATCTTTTTCATCCTTATCTCTCCCTCTTTCTCCCTTCTTTCCTTTCTTCTTTTATAAACATTTAGTGAGTCCCTGCTGTGTAAGGACCAATGGGATATTCAGAAGGAATCTAAGATGCAGTCAGTCTCCTTCTTGAAGGCTCTTGTGTCTTACTGGGCTGCCATGACCTGCTACAGTAGGTAACGGGTGAAGCAATATTTGACTATGAACTTGTGTGGCTGTACCTAGGAGTTCAGAGCAAGCAGAGATCAGTGAAGGCTGGGATTATTATAGAGGATTTAGAGGTGAAGTCAGATGCCCAAAGAAAGTCACCTGTAAATCGACGGGTGCCAAAAATGGCACCCAGGGACTCCCATTTCCCCTTCCCTGGGTTCTTTCTTTCTTCTCAAGTGATACTGATAGAAGACAAATGCTGTGTTCAGTTCACATTCCTACTTAATTCAGTTCCTTTTAGGCCATGCAGAGTTTCTGTTTCAACAAAAGCCTCCGTAGGGGTGACTCTGCAGATCCCCTAGAACAATAGGGTGGGGACAGATTGTGGCAGAGTGAGGTGGAGGCACAAACGCTGCCTTTCAAGTCATGGCCGAAACCCAATCCCTCTTTCAGCTCTACTTGTGGAATGAAACCAGGTGGAAAAGCGAGGGGGCGGGGATCGTGGCAGTTTTGACCTATTCAAGGTGTGTGGGAAAAAGATTCTTTCTTCACCTGGGAAATAAATGTGCACTTCTGATGCAATTCACGCTTGTCGCCGTCCATCTATCCTTTTAGAGCCAGTAGGGCTACCCATTTGGGCACCAGAGCCTCAGGTCAGGTTGATAGGCATTGGGGTATGGAGGGCAGAAATCCTTCTTCAAGGCAACAGGATTTTCTCCAGGTTCTCTGGCTCAATTCCGCTGAACCTGTAATCAGCATCTCCAAGTCACAAAATGTCGGATTGGAGCTGCTACCATTGGAGAGAAGGAAAATTGGCACTTGGTTATTCAGGCAGGGATCCTGAAAGGTTTCCTGTTTAACATTTTATTTGCATATGTAAAAAAATCGCCAGTATCTCTGAGGAGAGGATTTAGTGCATGTGTGTTTGTGGTGTGCACGGGTTTAGGGTATTGTGGTGGGTGCTTCCATATTTCCCTGAAATCGACTCCTCAACAGCAGCCATTTTCAATAAGATCGCTATGTTTGCTTGGCAAAATCCAGGATTGGAAAAACAAAAGGTTTTCCTGCCAGATTCCATTAATTTCAGCAGCAGCAGTAGCAGCAGCAATCTGGTTCTCTCGGATGAATGTTCGACAAGAATGGCCAGGAGTGAGGGTTGGGAGTCTTGTGGTGTCTTTTTCAAGGAAAGTCTGGCTCTCTCTGCCTGTCTTGTCTCTTGTCTAAGAACATGTGTCTGGATAGAACGATGGGTGCCCCAGCTGGCATCATGCCACAAATAGGTGGGAGGATGGGGGAGCTCTGAGAGGGGCAGGGATGTTGAAGAAATGGACAGTGTGGGTTCATGATGGTGAAGCCTCCTCTGATCCAGCCAAGGGAGGAGTCAAGGGTCACTCCTCACCTGCTGGGGTTGGAGAGCATCCAAGGGGCCTGGTGCTGGAATGTGAGACCAAGGGTGAGTCCCGAGTGTTTGCCCTCTGGGGTCATAGCACACTGCCTGGAAAACAGGAGCTGCCCTGTCACAAATTGACGCAGATAGAGGGGCTGGTGACCCAGAGTGAGGCTGGTGAATTTCCACTGGCTCTGCAGTGGGGTCGGCTTGTGTGTGACCCACCTGGAACTTTTCAGGAATCCTGTAAGCAGGCTGGAGGAGGGATGGGACACTGAGATGTATGGTCCTAAAAGCTGGACCTGTGGTTTAATGATGATCGTGGATAAAGGGCTATTTGCTTAGTTATTTTTTTAGTTGCGCTTTTTCTTTCTCCTTTTCTTAGATTTTATGACGTGGGCAGATACTTTATAGAACTGGGAGGATCAATAAGCATGTGACCAGCAATGTGAACTCACTAAATGGCCACCAACCTTCCCCTGGCAGTTAGAGAAAGGTGAGATGGGAGCCCTGGAGGGTTGGAACCATTCTTGTGTAAAGAGCTCCTAATTTTACTGCCCCTACGAGAGAGGGTACCACTGGATTAATCGAGTCCCTAACTTGACTTTAATCACACCTCTTCTACATGGGCTGCAAGTGTTGAAGGGATTATTTAAAAATAAACAGCCAGGAACGGTAACCCCTCCAACCTCCATCCTGCAAATACCTGACACCCTTTTGGCGAGGCACTAAGTTATTGACTTAGGGATGATGACAAAACAGCCCAGCTTACGGAGTCCTTGCTGTGGCACTTTGCCATTAAGTCTTCTGTCATTCTTGAGAGAGCATTATTTTAATTTTACAAACGAGAGAATTGAGACTTGACCTTAATTTCCCCAAAGTCACATAGAACTGGGACTTTAACCAAGGTTTGTTTTCCTCTGGAGCACCTGGAGGATGAAGGAGTCCTTGTGCTGTGGCTCCTCTGCTCACTCAGGTCAGGGAGAAAGGAGCAGAGGCCCCAGTGCCCTAGGCCTTACCTGGAGGTCTGACATCCTACAGGTGGACTCCCCCTAGCAAGAGTCAGTACTGGAAGCCAAAGACTGCATCTGGTTTCTCAGCCTATACGAGGCTTCTGGACACAGATTGTGCGTGTGTATGCATTAAGTGTGTGTGTGTGTGTGTGTGTGTGTGTGTGTGTGTGTGTGTGTGTATGCACGTACATACATATATGCATGTGTACATATGTGAGGGGCAAAGGGAGGCAAGAACCCTTGGAGTAGATTCTTGGGGAGCCCCTGTGGAATAGATTTGAGGGGTCACAGGTTTCGCCCATTTCCTTTTGCATAAGTGAAAGCAGAGAACTAAAGAAGAAATAGGAAGGGACTGAGATTGAGCAGAATTCAATCCTGACATCTATAACCATTATATGGAAGGGTCTTAAAGTTACATGAAATAGCTTGTCTGTTGTTGTCTGGGGCTTTGAAAAGTATCCAACATGAAGGCAGACCGTGGGAATTTTCTTTTTTCTGAGACATTGAAGATGCTTAATAAACATCCTTTGATTAATTGACTACTTAAGATTACCGCAGACATATTACCCATTTAACATTGCTCCTTTCAAATATACTTTTGTCATAGTGTTTTGGAGTCTTCTTTGTGGACATCAGTTTTCTTAGTAGGGTCTCTTCTTGTCTTGTGTTGGTCTGTGTAAGCTTGACTCTTCAAGATGAGTAAAAATTCTGAGGCCTGCATGGGAGAGATATGTATCGTGTCTGGACTATTCATGTGACCATATACGTTTTCCAGATGAGACTTGATTTACCACAATATAGCTACATTAGGTAAGAGCTTTGCTTGGTTGTATATCTGACTTAGAGTAGAGCCTGGCACATAGTAGATGCTTAATTAACATTTATAGAATGACTCTCATGACTATAGACCTGGAATCTTCATCAAGGACTGAGTCTGAGTGTCCTCAAGGACTCGCTTACTGCTGGCAGCAAGGTGACACCAAGACATCTATTCTTCTGTCTACATAATGTGAGAAACTGCCTGCCTCTTTCTTAAACTTGAGGGTCTTTTCCAAATCTAGCTGCAGTGATGCTGGGTGAAAATGACTGGAGAGAACTTGAATATTAACATCACACTTTATAGTCCATATGCCAGGAAGAACGGTGCCCTAGTGTAGACAGTCATGATGCAGGACCTCATACCCTTTCATTGCTACCAGACAAGGTTGGTGGCACATCCCTATATCTTTATGGATGTTTCCATTCAGGATCTCACCTCCTTCCATGGTGTGATGGCTAGTTTTACAAGTCAACTTGGATAGGCTATAATACCCAGTTGTTTAATCAAATACTAATCTAGGTGTTGTGGGGAAAATATTTTGTAGATGTTAGTACTACAACCAGTTGACTTAAGCAAGGGGAATTACTCTTTAAAAATGTGAATGGGGCTCATCCAATCAGTTGATCTTAAGAGCCAAAACTAAGATTTCCAGGAGGAGGAATTCTGTCTCATGACTGTGCATCAACTACTGTCTTAGTTTCCAGCATGGAGGGCTGACTTATATGTTTCAGATTTTCCTGTGAATTTTGGACTTAGCTCCTGTAATTGCATGAGTCAATTCCTTGAACTCTTTCTCTTCACACAAACCCCCTCACATACAAGCACACACACACAGATTTTACTAGAACCCTGACTGATACACATGAATCTTCCATATAGGTCTTAGTAAATCATAAATTCATAATTCCACAGGGGAAGAATTATGTTATTATTATTGCTTAGTAGCTACGATTGTTGAGCAATACAGTGTGATGCCTGTGATAAAAGTGTATTCTGTCGTGTGCCAAAATATGTATACACATTTTAAGCCACATTATCTCTGTATTACTTTTACTTCACCATAATTAGAAGTATCTGAACACTGATGTAATTGTTCTGAGCACCTTTTGTAATTGCAGAAGTCAAACGTGACTTGTATTCATCTTTTTTTATTGGTATATATTGAGCATTACAATTTTAATATAATTTTCTTTCTTAAAATATATATACATTTTTTGGCACCCTCTGTATAATATAGAGCTAAAGGAGGAAAGAACATGACTTTTTCTTTCAAGAAACTAACACTACAGTTGAGAAATATCACACTTGATTTTCTCCTATTCTTTGGTATGTCCTCATTGCATTTGTATTTTCACTGGAGGGCCTTTCTCTGCTCAAGAGATGAAAAGCCTGTCCTCCCTGGACAGAGCCCTCTTGGAGCTGCTGAGGAGGTGGGCAGCTGAGGAGGCTGTGGTGTCCAGAGCATGTTTAAGTGGATTTGCCTTCTGTATCTGGTTCAACCCAATGCCTCAAGTTTATCACTGCCTGACCAGGGTTGGTCCTCCAGGAGTTTGCACACCATCTAAAGTGCAAAGTAAGCTGTGAGGATGCCATGCCAGGCTATGAGCAAGGGATATATAGAAGGGGAGATGGTTCTGACAGGGGCACGCCTTCTTGGGGGCACGGTTTTAAGTAAACTGGAAGACGACTCATCCTTGGCAGGGGAGCAAAGATGGGGGTGTGGAGACTGTTCCCAAGAAAGGTAAGAGCTCCAGAAAATGCACTGGGGCAAAAAGCATGAGGCATGTTCAGGTAGCTCTGAAAATATGTGTAATATTCAACTTAGCTGAGCTGTGGGTTGAAAGAAAAGAGGAAGCACCAAGTAGTCGTGTGACTTGAACAAGAAAAGAGTTGAATTTCAAGTTAGGTTTGGGATCATGTACAAAGCTGAGTGACAAAACTTTGTGATTGGGTACAGTTTTCCATTCAGCTGAGTCTGTTAAATGGCTCTGATGTGTTTAGCACATACTTTTGTATTATGGGGGTGGGGAGGTGAACAGCTAAGAAGCAGAAGATACAAACAGGTCTCAGGAGTACAAGATAGATTTATGTATTTAACATTCATTTGAGAAATTTTATTTAGCATTTACCATGTTCTAAAAGTGATTGAAATATAATAAAACTGAATTTAGATATGGTCCTACCTTCAAGGAGCTCTCAGTCCAATGGGGAAAGACAGAGATGCAAATTGTTTGTTATACTTCAGTATTGTAAGTGCTGAGCTGGGTACGGTGGCTCATGCCTGATATCCCAGTACTTCTGGGAGGTTGAGACAGTAGGATCACTTGAGGCCAGAAGTTCAAGACCTGTCTGGAAAACATAGTGAGATTTCATCTCTAAAAAAATTTTTTTAAAAAATGAGCCAGATGTTAAAACTAACACTGGTTGTCTGGCTCAAGGCTCTCTGGCCTTAGCCAAGGTCATTCCTGAGCAGAGGGAGAGAATGGCATTGACTTGTGTCCTGATGGAGAGATGAGCACTTTTGGGCATCTGGGCTGGTAGAGATTGGTCTTGTATGACTAAGTTGGCTAACAGATGATGCAGCACATACCTGTAGTCTCAGCTACATTGGAGGCTGAGGTGGGAAGATCCTTTGAGCTCAGGAGTTCGAGGCTACGTTTAGGCTACTGCACTCTAACCTGGATGGCAAGTAAGACCCTTCTCTAAAAAAAAGGAGAGACTTGCTCATGTTTAGGATACATCCTGATGGAAAAGAGAAGGAATGAGAAAGTCCAGGCTAAGATGGAGACAGGTTAGTGATGGTAAGAATGCTGAGAGAGTATCTGTCCCAGGGTCTCAGTATTTTTAGTGAAGAAGGAGACAAGGCTAAGATCCAGTGAGAGGGAAAGGTAGAAGGAAAGGGGTTTTAAAGAGAGAGAAAGTGTCAGTGAGATTTTTTAAAAAGGTAAATTGAGAAAAACAAAGACAAGAGACTGAGACTAGAGCAGGTGGTTGATTTTTCAGACTTAAGATATTGAAAAGATGGGATGAAAATTGAAAGGGGTCAAAGACATGGAACAGAGTGGGTCAAGGCATATGAGGCTGTAGTGTTGAAGGTCTGTCCTTATATCTGTGACATTCCCCTGGGTGATGGCAGGACCAGGATGGAGTAAGATAGCCAGATAAGTGAGGGGGAGTGACCGTGGTGGCCTCGCTCCTGATTGCTGTCATCCACTGACCTCTTTCCTACTCCCTCACTCACCTGCTGTTTAACTCTCTAGCCCTGTCCTCATGGAAGGCATATCAATATAATGGTGAGGATTTTCAGATTTCAGAGGGCCCAGGAAAGCAGCAGAGGGAAGTCACATGAGGAGGAAGCAGAAAGCAGCTGTGAGGTGTAAGCACAGGTGACTGGCTGAGGTGAAGCTTCACCTGGCTGGGAGGGAGAAGCTGTGGTGTGAAGGCATTTCTGAGTTGCCACAAGCCCAGGAGAGGATGATGTTGCTCCTCATCCCCTGTGATGCAGTAGGCCATCTGGCTTTTGCTTAAAATTCCAGGAAGTACATTAGAAATGTTGCTTTGGACCTTTGTAGAGCTCAGACTTGCCAGGGTGGAGGGGGCATTGTGGCCTGAATTGAGATGGAATACACTAGGTTCTCAAGGCTATCTGACCTTGGCCAAGGTCACTCTAGAGCAGAGAGGGAGAACAGCATTGGCTTGGGCCCTCATGGAGAGGTGAGCACTCCCGGACATCTGGGTGGGCTAGCTGATGATGCAGTAAACCTTCAAGGTGGCATGAAATCAACTGAAGCTGGTGGCACAGATGGAAGGTGCTGTGGGTTTTCAGGCTGAGCAAGAGTTCCTGAGGGAGCTGGGCCATTAAAAATGGGTACATTTCTGCAGCCTGGTTGTGGAGGTGGAGTGGGCCGGGCACAGCAGGGGGAAGTGCTTCAGAGAAACCAGAGACTGGATCAGACCAAAGGGCCTCACTACGGTGTGTCTGGCTGCTACACCAACGGCACAGGGTGATAATGTGGCAGGCCTCTTCGGGACATAGCAAGGGGCTTGGTAAGGTGGTCCCTTTGCAGATTGGCCTCTTTTGGTGGCTATTCTAAAGTCTTTCTGCTCACTCCCATTTTCCCACTGGTTTTCATAACAGGCACAGAATGGCTGTGACAACCAACCACCAGTTGAAAGCCTAGGCGGGCAGAGGGAGAGTCTGGTCTGCTCTGTGTCATGTTGTTTGCATCATTGGTCCCTGCTGAGACCATTGAGTCCCCTTTGTTTGTGCTCCACAGGCCATGATGGGGCATTCCTGTTTATGGGGAGCTCCTTATTACAATTTCTAGTTTAGGCCATCCATCCCTAGATCCATCTTTCTTTCTTAGAGAGAGAGAGAGAGATAGATAGAGAGATAGAGACAGAGAGAGCCTCATGATCATGGTGAGGAAGATGAAGAGGAATGAAGGAGAAGACACCTTCATGCCATTTCTTTGGTGAGAAAATGGAATATGTTGGCCCAGTCCAGGGAAGCAGAGGAATGAGCAGTAACTCCTGGCCACTTTACATCATGCCCCAAGTGATTCTATCCTCTCTGAAGGGGCTTCTCAACACTGCTGTATATCTCCTGCTTGGGAGCAATTCCCACACTTTGTAGAGGTCCCTGCTTCTCCCTTCAGAAGCTGAAGTGGGGGCCAGTGATGTAGTCTTGGCTAATTTGCTGGTTGGCTGATTCTCCGGTATTACCCTCACCTCTGTGAGTTCCTGATTTTGTTTCTCACAAATGTCTTTTCTACTGGAGTCACTTTGTGTTGTTGGCAACTGAGAACACTGAGACCCTCAGTCCACAATGCTCTTACTCTTTCTTCTTAAATTCAGAAGACCTGGGTCACATGTTCTTGGATTGAGTTGTGTCTATAATCTTGTCTTTTAAACTATGTTATAAGCTCCTTGAGGAAAGAAACCATGTTACAATTTTTTTTTCTCAAAAGTGCCTATCTTCTGTAAATATTTACTGAACAAATGAATGAATGACCATGTGGTTGAGTATTGTATTATTCATTTTTAAATTTTTATGGATATGTAATAGTTGTACATATTTGTGGGGTACATGTGATATTTTGATATTTATGCATACAATGTATACCAATCAAATCAGTATAATTGGGATATCTATCACCTCAAGCATTTGTCATTTCTTTATATTAGGGCATTCTATTTCTACTCTACTAGCTATCTTGAAATGTACAATAAATTATTTTTAACTATAGTCACTTTTAATTTATTTATACATTTATTATTTATTTATTTGATAGGGGTCTCACTCTGTCACCCAGGCTGGAGTGCAGTGGCACGATCACAACGATCACAGCTCATGGCAACCTTGACCTCCTGGGCTCAGATGATCCTTTCACCTCAGCATCCCAAGTAGCTAGAACTACAGGCATGCACCACCACACTTGGCTCTTTTTTTTTTTTTTGAGTTGCAGTTTCACTCTATCGCCCAGGCTGGAGTGTGATGGCCCACTCACATCGACCTGCTGGGATCTGGCGATCCTTCTGCCTCAGCCTTCCAAGTAGCCGGAACTACAGGCACGCACTAATAAGCCTGGCTAATTTTTGATTTATTGTAGGGACAAGGTCTTGCCAAGTTGCCTGGGCTGGTCTCGAACCCGCAGGCTCAGGCAATCCACTCCTCTCAGCCTCCCAAAGTGCTGGGATTACAGATTGAGCCACTGTGCCCAGCTATATCAGTTATTTATTGAGGTACAGCAAATACCCCCAAAACTTAGTGACTTAAAACAATAATAGCCACTTACTAGCTCATAGTTTCTAGGAGTCAGAAGTTTGAAGTGGCTTAACTGGGTGTTTACTCATGTGCTTGCTGTCAAGATGTTAACTAAGAATACAGTCTTCTGAAGGCTGTGCTAGATTCAGAGACTCTCCTTCCAAAATAGTTCATTCATAGGTCTGGCATGTGTCAGTGCTGGTTATGGGCGGGGCCTTCAGTTTCTATCCATGTGAACCTCATCACTGGGCTACGTGAGTGTCCTTACAATATGGCAGCTGACTTTCCCCAGAGCACATGAGCCAAGAGAGAATAAAGCAGAAGCTGCAATATCTTTGATGATGTAAGTTCAGAAGTATCCCTTCTTCATTTATGCACTATCTTATTGGTTACACAGGTCAACTCTATTCAGTGTGGGAGGAACCACATAAGGGCATGAAGACCAGGAGGCAGAAATCACTGGGGCCATCTTGGAGGTTTCATTTTTACTCCTCTTCCCAAGGACAGCTTGTTCACCTGGGACTTTAAGACCAGACCTTCCCTGCCTCCCCCCACATAACAGTGCTGAAACCACAGCACGATTCACAAAGACAGCCAGAAATGGATTTGCAGAGTCAGGGCCTAGCTCAGTCAGATACTTTGGAGATCAGAGGGGAAACTGGCTCTGAGGATTAAAGGCAGGGGGCTTGTCTGTCCTCTGTGGTTGATCTTACCTAGGGGTCTTCACTTTCTGTTTCCTGATGTGGTGAATGAGTGAGTGAGGCAGACCTAACAACCACCCTCACACCCACCCTTTGGCATATGTGCTTGATCCTGACAGGCTTGGAGGTGGGGTAGGGGAGGGCGGGCCGAGCAGAGTTGGGAGGCTTCCATCAGAGGGACCTCACCAAGGTTCTCATGCCCAACAAACTTCCTCATTATTTACTCCTCTTGTTATGGTTGCACCAAGTCCTTCTCTTGCTGTTTGGTTCTAAAAAGGTGAAATGGATTGAATAGCATCCATCCCAAAATTCATGTGCACCTGGAACAACAGAATACGACCTTATTTGGAAATAGGATCTTTGTAGATATAATTAAAGTAAGAATAAAAAATGAGAACATACTGAATTAGAGAAAGCCCTAAATCCAATGAGAGTGTCTGTTTAAGGGAAAGGAAAAAAGCAGAGAAACATAGAGAGGTAATGTGAAGAAGGACGCAGAGATTGGGGTGATGCATCTACCAGCCAAGGAGCACTGAGGAGTGCCAGCAACCAGCAGAAACTAAGGGAGAGGCATGGAGTAGATTTTCTCTCAGAGCCTCCAGAAGGAGCCAATCCCTGCTGATTCCTTGTTGTCATACTTCTGGCCTTGTCAACTGTGAGAGAATAAATTTCTATTGTTTTAAGCCACCGGATCATTTGTTATGACAGCATTAGGAAACTGACACAGAAGGAGAGCAAAAAGGAAAGCTTTGGAAGATATCCTAAGACCAGCCAGGTTCTGATGGGCAACCAGAAGCATAAGTGGGGTTAGGTGGGTGCTCTGGAAGGGGGTGGTCTTTTTCAAAGCTTGGAAACCTAAGGACAGCTTGTTCACCTGGGTTTTTAGGACCAGACCTTCCCAGCCTCCCCCCACATAACGGTGCTGTGGGATTGTTGACGCTTTGGAGTTGCAGTGGGGACCCAGGGGCCTAAGCTTGGCTTCTCCACGGTGAAAGGTGGAGTGGCAAAATGAGACCTGATCTCTCCAATGATCCATTCATTGACTTAATCAGCGAGTCACTCGCTGATTAATTAATGAAATTATTAACTCAAGGTTGACCATGAGCAAAGCTGTGTCATGTATTTCTTCCCTTTCTTTATTGAGTCTACTCTTTTGCTCCATGGGTCAAATGCTTTTCCTAAAGCTGTTGCCCCTTCAGTGAAGCTGAAAGAAACCGCTATATTAATTCATACCAACTTAATCATATCATTCCTAATCATCTAAGGGATTCTTCAAGAGGGTGTTTGCATTTTGAGCGCGGGATCTGGAATGCTCAGCAACTGCTCTCTAGTACTTTGCTGGAGTCAGGGTGAGACTCTTCCGTCCTGCAGCTCTTCCTGGAGCAATGAGGACTCACTTCTGCTTTGAATCAGTAGGTGACAAGCTAAAGGGTCGGCTTCTCTGTACAACCCAAGGTGGGATGGGATTGGAAGCTGAGCCAGGAGAAACTGAGGGAACCATCTCTGCCCTCAGGCAGTTCTACTCTGGTCCCTCTGGAATGAAGTGATGGGGGTTGGAGTAGTTTAGCCCAGGGCTTCCTACTGGGGGGGTTGGATGGAGCCCAAGGGTATGGAGTTGACCTTGAGAGCGGCAGTGGTATCCTCAGTTCTTTCTTGTGGGGCTCTTAAATGCCAATCTGAACAGCCTGGAAATGGAAACCCTGGGACCCCTCCCCATCACCATTATTATCATGAACTCCAGGATTGTGCCGTGGAGCCTCGGGCTTCAGGAATGCAGCCTGTAATTACCTCGCTTCTAAATGCTCATGGTAATGGATGATGAGGCCTCATGTATCAGACCAGTGAAATTGCTGTGTGACTCGGCTACAATTTAACGCAGCAGATGACATGCTCACACTTGGCAAATGGAAAGAATATGAACTACTTGGGAATTAACTTAGAGCACAACCCAGAAGCCTCTGGAAGGGAGAAGTTAAGTCAGCAGAATCTTGGACCATGAACTGGTTACCCATGACTACCTCTCCTTTGTGGCTTACCTGGCCCCATGCCACCCAGATTGCAACACGGAGGCGGCAGGGTGGGAGCCAGGTGTCAAAGTGGGTATGGAAATGACTGGGGTATTCTCCCAAGATCACACATACTGCACTTGGCACTCTGCTGAATGTGGAAATGAGGATGCTGGAGACATGACCACGCCAGTCTCTGTCCTCCAGGGCTATGCACCCACTGGGGGTTGACTCTCATGTCTCTGTTTCCCAGGTCACTCTGGGATAAATTTTATGGAGTTACAAAAGGAAGACAGGGGTTTTGTGGTGACAGAGTAATCTTGTCATGGGTGTTGGGGGATTATGGAAGGTGTAACAGAGGTGAGATCTGAATTGGATGTTGAAGCATGCATAGGCTTTGGGCTGGGAGAAGCTAGGGAGTGCCCAGATGCTTGGCTTAGCCAGGGCAAGGCAAGATATGAGCAGTGTGGCTAGATCACTGGGTGAGAAGGTTAGTGACAGGGGAGGGAGAAACAAGAAGGTGGTGCTGAAGGGGTGAGTGGAGGCTGGGCTGTGAGTCCAGCTTCACCTCCTTTCCCGAGGAAATGCTTCCGGTGAACAGACTGAGGCAGGTCTACCCTGTCATGGTCCAGCTGCCACACCCAGCCCCTGGTGTCATGCCTCAGCTGTGACCGAACATGTACTGGACAGGCTGGGATCCGGCATGCTGGGCAAGAGTCTTGAGATAACAGAAGAAGGATGTTGGAAACCAGCTGACTGGCTCCAGACTGCCCCCCCCCACCAGGCACTGCCCTGCTACTTCCTCCTTCCTGTCATGTCCTTGAAGAGGGACTTGGGTCTGTGCATGGTCATTCCTTCTCCTGGTGTGATCCTCTCCTCTCCTCCCCACTCACCTCCCCTGGCTTATGTTCTGAAAGGGTCAGCTCCAGCTCCAGAGAACTTGACCTTGGGGTGAAGACCCAGCGGCAGGGAGGTTTGCAGGCGGACTGCAGCTGGCCATGTGCCGGTTTGGGGCAAAGTGCTCCCTGGGGTTTGTTCTGTCTGCCAGGAACAAATATGCGATGTGGCACTTCCCATCACCCTGGGGAGGGGTTGCCTTGCCTCCGCAGAGGGACCGCAGCGCTCTCATGGACTTTACCTCTGTTGTCTTTTCTTCCTCCTCGCTGCGTTTCTTTCATTCACCAGGCCCCGACGGATCCAGAGCGCCTTATACATTTGCTACGAATCTTTATTTCCAGATTAGTCACCATGCACACAAAATGGAGCGTCCCTGATTTGAGGAGCAAAAACAGTGATTACTAGATTGGTTCTCTCTCGCAGAATGTGGAGGAACAAACAATGCCACACAATTTTAGTTTGTATAGCGTCTTTCAAACCATGCGATGCCCCGGGCACAGCGCGGAGTTGCTGTAAATAATACAATAACTGAGATAAACATTCGAAAAATCTTGCATCAAGCTTCGTTTTGTCCTGCTGTACTCAGCCAGGGAGACTGGAAGGAAAGAGGTGGAGAAGGTGCAGCCCCCAGACCCTGGGGGAAAGTCAATGGGAGTGTGGAATGTGGCTGGAGGGAGGCAGCCTGGGGAGATTGGTTAGGGGGATCACAGTCAGGAACAGCTGCATTTAAATGAGGTCAGGGACCTGTGAGAAGGGTGGTCTTGACTAAGCAGGCCTGCTTTTGAAGGGGCTCTCTCACTTGGACAGGGTTAGGTAGAGGTTGGGTAGAAGAACAGGAGACTTTTTTTTCTGGAAGTCTTTATGGTGCTACAGAATAAGCATGGGTTGGGTGTTGGCTGTTTTACTAGCATGCTTTGTGACTCAGTGTTGTCTCCCTGAACCTTGGTTTTCTCACCAGGTGGGTGGTATCTGTAGCTCCCACAAATCCCCACTGTGGAAAACTCTCAGGCTTCTGACTACATGTTCTCCACTTTGGTGGGAAAGGACAGATTCCCCCCCCCCCGCCCATGCGCCCCAGCTGCCACTGGGGCAAACCCTGAGCTCCTGCTCCTGAGCTTATTCTTGGAAAAGGGAAAGGTGGTGCAGACAACTGTGACTGTGACCTTGACTGAACAACCAGTCTGCATTTGAACCTTCCTGTTGGATCTTGGGCAAAAGGCAAAAGGCAACCTCACTGATTCTCAATTTTGCCAACTTTAAATTGGCATAAAGATATCTATTCACAGGGTATTTGTGAGGACTAATTGAAGTTGTATGTGCAAGGTGTTTCATGCAGTGTTTGACACACAGTGGGTGCACAATAAAGGGTAGTAGTGATTATTATTCGTGTTTCAATGATTGGTGATGGTCATTTATCCAGTGAGAGGGAGTGCAGTTTCTCCCTGAGGGGAGCATTTGGGGGGCTGAGGTGAGGTTGCGGGGGTGCGAGGAGAGGGGCGACCAGACCCTCTGGCCAGCTGGACCCACCCTGGGTGCCCGGCAGCGGCTGCCTGTGGGATGGACTCTGGAACTTGCTCTCATTTTCAAGTTGCTGGAGCTTTGTTCATCAGTTCCTCCTAATTCGGGTGAAGTTCGCCATATGGAGAGCAGGGAACAGTGTTAAAAAAGCTTTCACACATAGATAGCGCAGCACTTTCTCTGCTAAATGAGGACTCTCTTCCCCAGTACAGATTTCACACGCCGATCTCCAGGGTGTTGAGTTCCCTTCTCAACAGGGGTGGAGTTGTTGAGGCTCTTGGAGCCATTGTCTCTGGCTGGCGGGGTCCTGTTCCGACCCCAGGAGAAATCCCATCTTCTTTTTCCTCCCCAGGGGTGAGGGTTTTCTAGCCCTCTCAGGTGAAACAACGTTGCTTCCAAGGCCGGGCCGAGCATGCCCAGCTCCCCCTAGCCGCAGGCAGCTCGCCTGCCAGGCCCGCCACGTGGGGTCTCCTGGGGATCCCTTTGGATGCTGCTCTCGCTTCACATTTGGCGTCTGGAAGGGAGCTGGGCTGTTCTGAATTGAGCCCAAGCCCCCAGTTCCCCAATCCACGACGCATTCCCTAGAACTTTCCCTCCTAGCCAAGACATCTGCCACGTGTGACTCCCTGTCCTCCTCCCGCTAAGGCCCCCTGTCCTGATTACCTCAGTGTGTCTGCTTTCATTGTTAAACAAATCTCTCCATTCGTCTACGGAGGCTAAAGTGTGCTGTCCTGTACCTTCAAAGATGCTGTCCTTCCTACAGGTGATCCCCAGAGCTCTCCCTCAGCCAGCAGCACAGTGTGCCTTCCAAGTTGTTCATGTCCGGCTTTGTCTGCCCTTGAAGGAGCTGAAGTTTGCTGGGGGTCAGTGGGCAATTTGTTAGGCCTCAACTCTCTTCTTAGTGACAAAAATAATGGTGATCATCAGCCACCGACTGGGCACTTACTATGTGCTGGGTCCTATATTGGGTGATCTCATTTCCTGCTCACAATCACCGGGCAAGAGCTGTGTAATGGTGCTGACTCTCCCATCCAAGTACTGAGCAGGCCTGGCCCTGCTTAACTTCCAAGATCAGTTCAGGGTGGTATGGCCAGACTATGATGACTTTAAAAGTGAGGAATCTCAGAGGCAGCGAGGTTAAGCAATTAGAGCCATGAATGAGTAGCAGAGCTGATGTTCCCGCTTAGGTCTACAGACTCCACATCTGTGCGATTGCCTTCAGCCTGCTGCCCCTGTCGGTTTTAGTGACGGTACCTGGTTGCACCCAAAGATGTCCCACCCCCTGCAGTCAGAGCAAAAATCACACACAAATACAGCCGAAGTCTGAAACTAAAGGGGTATGGGGAGAGAGTTAGAATTTCCTGAGACTGGCTGGCTTTGTGGAACGCTGTCCTGTGTCAGGAGAGAGAAGTGAGCCTCAGTGCATCAGGGTCTGTGGCTTTGTTCCGGTGGAACCCTGCCACCCACATGGGTTTGGCTTTCCTTGGGACCCCTGCGCAGCATAGCAGGGTCTGACTTTGCCACCCTGTGGGAAGAAGAGGAGCTTGAAATTGTTTTTGAGATATTTTCATTGATTTTCTTTAATGCACAGAAACATTTCCATTCACATAAGAGCTTAGTTGGTGGGGAGAAAATAAAAGATTTGACACAAATTTGGGGGGCCGGGTGGAGCTCAGGGAGGGAGCCTAAGTGCCCCGTCGATTGTTCTTCAATTTATCAGTATTTTCCTGGAGTTCCTTTGCAAAGCCCTCTGCTTAATCTCGCTGCTGCTGGGGGCTTGGGGGAGGAAATGTGGCTTCCCAGGTCCCTTGGCTTCCAGATCAGTTTAGGCTGGGCCGCTCTGCTCTGGTTCTGTTTAAAGCCATGTGTTTAAACTGTAGCTCCAGAGCTGTCCTGTTTTTCTCAGAGAGCATCTGGCCTTTGGGTTAGAGTTCCAGGTCCTCTGACACCCCCCAAAAATTGGGAGAGAGTGGTACAACCATGAGGTATAGGGTGTGAGACTTGATGTGAGGCTTCAGCACCCAGAGTCATTTACCATGGAAGCCTTCCTACCCTGTCAAATGGCTGTCAGGAGGACCCATAACATTCCAACAATGCTTACAGACAAGACAAAAAGAAAAACAGAAGCAAAGTATTGTGAATCAAGTTCTTAAGGAGGCCTGCCCTGGGCTGGGGAGTAGGGTTATAAGTAGGAGCAGGGATCTCAGCTCTCTGCTCTAAGGCCCCCTCCTGAGGGCTGTGAGGCTCCTCAGGGCTCACTGGTGAATGTCCTCAAAGCCTCAAAGAAGCCTCCTTCTCAACTTTCCCTGTTGATCCCTGTACTAGTTTGCTAGGGTTGCTGTGGCAAAGTACCACAAACTGGGTGACTTAGAACAACAGAAATTTATCCTCACACTTTTGCAGGCCAGAAGTCTGAAATGAAGGTGTCAGCAGGGTCAGCTTCATGTGAGGCCTTCAGGGAAGCCTCCTAGCTTCTGGTAACTTCTCGGTTTTGTGGCAACATCACTCCAATCTTCACATGGTGTTATCCCTGTATGGGTGTCCTTCTCTTTTGTCCATACTTCCCCTTTTTATTGGGACACCAATGATACCCAATTAGGACCCATACTAGTGACCACATTTTCACTTGATCACATCTTTAAAGACCCGGTTTCCAAATAAGCTCACATTCTGAGGTACAAGGGGTTAGGACTCCAACACATATTTTTTTTGGGAGGAGTGGGGACACAGCTAAATCCTGACAGGCTGTCTTATCCTTAAGCATGTGTTTTCATTTACTGACTCTTAAATTTGAATGAGACTTTACAGACCACAAACTATTAGTGTAGTGAGAAAAACATGGCTTAGAAACCCAGACAGGGTTGTGTTCAAACCCCGGGGCTCCAGTTTGCTAGCTATGTGGCAGTGGTACACCCACCAGTCTCTCTTACCCTGTTTTCCCTGTGGTGATGGCTGGTGAAATCTCTATTTTATTGGTTGAATGTGAGATTTGATAAACTGTGGGTCCTGCTGTGGTGCCTGCTTCATGGTAGATGCTGTGCTCCATAAACAGAGACTCCCAACAATTTTGTGAGGCATGGGGGAAGGTTGCTACTACCCCCGTTTGCAGATAAGGGCACTCGGGCTTGGAGATGACCCAACCTGGGGCAGTGTGACAGACATCTGTGGCAGACTCTAGACCCCCATCTCACTTTTGCCTAGTGTGGTGATAGTGCCAGCCTCATGGCCTTGCATTTCCTGTTTATAGATCTTAACCTTTCTTCTTCACTTGCTAAACTCCAAGCTCCTTGAGAACTGTTATGAACCTTTATTCACTTATTTTGAGTCAGGGTCTCACTCTGTTGCCCAGGCTGGAGTGCAGTGGCATGATCATGGCTCACTGCAGCCTCGACCTCTTGGATTCAGGCAATCCTTCCCTTCAGCCTTCCAAGTAGTTGGGACTACAGGCGTGTACTACCATACTCGACTAATTTTTTTACTTTTGTAGAGATGAGGTCTCACTACATTCCCTAGGTTGGTCTCAAACTCCTGGGCTCAGGAAATCCTCCTTTCTTGGCCTCCCAAAGTGTTGGGATTGCAGGTGTGAGTCACTGCACTTACCGGCATTAGTTTTTATTGTGGCTAAATAAGTTAAACGGCTAAAATTTACCATTTAACTTATCTTAAAGTATACAGTTTCGTGACTTTACATTCATATCACCATAATCCGGGTTCAGAACTCTTCATCTTCCCAACTGAAACTACCCATTAAACACTATCTTCCCATTCCCTCCTTCCCCAACCCCTATCTCTATGAATTTGACTTCTCTAGGTATCTCATATAAATGAAATCACACAGTATTTGTCCTTGTGTGACTGGCTTATTTCACTTAGCATAATGTCTTCAAATGGTTCATCTATATTGTAGCATGTGTCAGAATTTCATTCCTTTTAAGGCTGAATAATAGTTCATTGTATGTATATACCACATTTAAAAAAACCTGTCCATCTGTCAATGGTCATTTGGGTTGTTTTCATGTTTTGGCTACTGTGAATAATGCTGCTAGGCACACTGGTGTACAAATATATACTTGAGCCCCTGCTTTCAATTCTTTTAGGTATATTCCCAGAATTGTAATTGCCAAGTCTAACCTTATTTACTTTTGTGTTCTAAGGTTGATTATATGAGGGGGACCCAAAACCCCCCTGGAATTTATTTATAAAAATTTGTGTATTTATTCTTACATGTTAAAACTTCTGTCACCTTCAAAGTACTCTCCATTTGATGCAGTATACCCATTAAGATGCTTTTTCCACTGCTTAGAACAGCTTATTTTTATTTTTAATTTTAAAGATGTGGGGCACAATTCAGGGTTAGGTACACAAATGTTCATTGTGCAGGTACCCCTTGTTGATGAAGTGTGTCCCTACCTCCGCTGGCAGTTTCCCTCATCTGCCAATCCCATTCCCTGCTCCTGGCAGTTTCCCACTACTGCCGATCCCTTTCTTATAGTATTATGATAATTGTTCAGAACAGTTTTTGAACTAGTCAATTTTGATAACTCAGTGCTTCTGCCATTTTTTGTTTCTCTTTTATATTGGCAAAACTTTTCCCTCTGAGGACTTTTTTCATCAGGAAAACTACAACTAAAGAATCACTTGGGGTGAGATTAGATGAGTTGGGAGGGTGGGGCACTGGGGTCATGCTGTGTTTGGTCAAAACTGCTGAACACTCAGTGCAATGTGGGCAGGTGTGCTCATAAATCACCCATCATGAAATGGGCAAATGCATTGAAAGGATCTCAAAAAAAAAAAAAAAAAATCACTAGAGCTGAATGCAGCATGTCACAGCAATGCTAGCTGGTACGCTGATACTGATGGGTTTTTAGAGCATTTACCTAGTGGGGGAAACCTGTACTACAAGGGGCCTGCCTTCCAAAAAAAAATTCCTGGTTTTTTTTTTTTTTGGTCCCCTTGTAGCATCTATTAAACTTTATTACTTTTTTTTTTTTTTTTTTTGAGTTGGAGTCTCACTCTGTCGCCCAGACTGGCGTGCAGTGGCCGTTCCCAGCCACTGCAGCCTCGACCTGCTGGGCTTCGGCAATCCTTCTGCCTCAGCATACCGAGTAGCCGGAATTACAGGCATGCGCTACCACGCCCGGCTGATTTTTTGATTTATTGTAGAGATGAGGTCTCACTGCCCAGGTGGGTCTCGAACCCGCGGGCTCAGGCAATCCACTCACCTCAGCCTCCCAAAGGCGCGGGATTACAGGCTGAGCCACCGAGCCTGGCTAAACCTTATTACTTGATAAATGTTTGTTGAATGAAGATATTAAGGAATGAATGATTGAATGAGTAGTTGAATAATAAATGAAACTATCAATGAAAGCCTGGCAAGGAAAGAGACAGTCATTTTAACAGTTGGGAGTATCTAGAGGAAGCCCATGGACCAGATTAGAAGAAGGGAATGGCCAGATTTGGCAAGAACTGTCCAACACATTGTTTGTATTGGCTCCATATTACATCAGCCAAGGTGTTTGCCTGATGGTTCCCTCAAAAAATTCTTCCTGAAGTAACAAAAGTACCAATAAATTGATGCTCTTGCTGAGTCACTGTGACCGAGGACGTATTAGAAATCGGTCTGAAATGTTGAACTTGCAGGGAACATCCCTCTAGGCCTTTCCACCCACTGACAAACCGAGTCCCACCAGCATGGTGTCCCCATGTTGTCTTCAAGCACCTACTCCCAGGAGCTCTGCAGACCTGGTGCCTACTTGATGTGTTTGTTCTCTGCCTCATGGAATAGGCTATACACGCTGTCCGCGTGACCTGTTCCTTTTCCATCTGACACGAATGTCATGCGGCTGAATGTGACTTTATTTGTTTTTCTTTTGTTCAGAGCTGAGGACAAGCTGCCCATCTTCCTCTGAGCCCTGGATGCTGGGAGGCTGTGATTGGCAGCAGCCCAGGATGAAAGAGAAATATGCCTCAGGTAGCAGATCTGCCAGAAAAATTCTGGCCGGTCTGGGCTCATTTCACCCCGTTCTTGATGGCAGGAGTTCTGCATTTCTCTGGGCAACTCCCTTCTCTCATCCTCAACCATCCCCTAAGAAACTCAAATCCCAGAGGCAGCAGCATCGGATCTCAGGCTTTCTTCTCATTTTGTCAGCTCATCGCTCAGATTTGGCCACCAGTTTGACAAGGAGAGTACCCGGGAGGGTGGCATGGGGTGGAGAGAGCAAGGTGGGGGAGGTGGTGACTACGAATGGCCCAGCCAAGGCTCACTGCTGAAAACTTTATTTAAAAACTGCAGCATCTCAGCTGTCTCTCTTTAGGTAGATAAATAAGAAGCCAGCAAGAGGAAAGGACTTATTTTCTCCACCAAGCCTCCATTGGCTCCAAATGGAAGCAAATGCCTGTCTTGAGGCACAGTTACTTTTCTTATTTTGCTGTTGAAGTGGGAGCCTTGGAGAGGGGCGACAGGGGGCTAGTGGGGAAGTCAGGTCCAAAGGGGAGGCGGCAGGGAGGAGGGGGCATGGGCTCGGTGAATAGCGAGCTCAAGAGCTCTTCTGCACAACGAGATTAGCGCGATGTGAGCATTTCCATGCCAAGGTGCTAACGCAATAATACACGCGAGTTTGCCAACTTTTCAAATTGAATGTATTTGATTATTTGCTTTTAATTAGTGTGAGTTTTGGAGTATGTACAGGATTGTCAGGGATACATGCAAAGCCTCCTACAGCCCATGAAGTCTCCCCTTGGTAAAGACGGTCCGGGATTGTTCTTTTTTAGCTGTGGAGAATGAGATTTAACAGCTCTGTTAAATGTTTTAGCCCATTTCCATTGTGCCTCTGTTTCAACCTATTGGCAAGACCAATTGAAGTGAGAAAATAAACCTCTTATCTGATCTGAATGCTGAGAGCTGCTCTAAGAAGAATTTTCCAACTCAACTTCGGCTTTCTGTGAACATCCCTGTTTTGGTTTTGTTTTGTGTTTTGTTTTCTTTTCCTTTGCAGAGGTGGCTATTAAGCTGGCTTTCTCTCTTCTCCCTTCCCGATAAGTACATTCTAGGAAACATGTACACGTACAAAGTAAAAGTGGTCTGTGGGGAGGGAGAGGAGAAGAAATTTGTTTATGTAACTTAGAAGCATTTTGAGAGCTCTTTCTATCTGCCAAAGACTCGAGAGCATCCCGGGTTTGGTGTCTCTCGACATGACGCTGCTCAGGATGGCTCATGCCTCTGAGTTACTCCAGGGGACAGTGAGGTTGTGGAGAGGCTGGGCTGGGCCAGCCCAGGCCAGTGAGTGGTCAAGTTGTCTTTGGGCCTAGGCCTCAGACTCCCATCTACACCTGTGGACAGTGCTATTTTGCCTGGTATACCAGCTACCACAGCTTTCATTTTATTTACCTTAGACTTTTCCCCCTCCTTCCCCTGGGGGTTTTGCAGGCAATGGTCATTTTCAAAAATAAAACAAGTCTCTTTTTAGGTCTCAACTTCAAGAAGAGGTTGGCACAGCGGCCCTGTCTCCTTGCTCTTCCCATCCTGTTATGTTTGCGAAAGAGAAGAAGGATGTCGTGTGAGGTTTCCTGCGCTAGCTCTGCTGTCCTCCCAGCCTCCTCAGGCCTGCCCCTCAGCTTGCCTCTGCCCCAGGGTGTTGGGACGAGGACAAAGACTGAAGACCACCCCAACATGGCCGGCCACTTTGTTCCTTCCTGCCCCAAGCTCACATTGCCAGTCCAGCAACTCAGCAGGGCCACGGAGGAGCCGCCGGGTAGCAGGGAAGCAAGACCCTCATCCACATTCTGAGGACGGCCGCCTGCTTGCCCATTACCTACACAATCTCTCAGTTACATTAAAAAAAAAAATCTTTCCCCCCCTTAACAATAGAGAGGAACAAATGGTTGACAAATAACAACAGCAGCAGCTCTCCAACAAAAGCACGCAATTATTACAATTATACTATCCTTGATTAGGCTGCCATGCATTGCATTTCAATGTAATTGATGTTGTAGGTTGACACATCGGACACCAAATATTCTCGCCTGTCCCTTCTCTCTTTTGTTTCAGAAGCTGATTTGCATTTTCTATGCTTTTAGTAATGAAGACTTAGCACTTTTCCTCCATTAGAAAAAAAAAGAGAGATACAATAATCTGCAACTCGGCACTTGTTTAAGGATTCTGACCCTCGAAAATACCACTTTGCTTCACACATTAGCTGCTTACAAAGAAGGAAGCTAATGTATCATCTAATTGGGCAAACCACTGCATCTGATTTCTCTCAATCAGACTATTAGCTTCGTAATTACCCATCTGCCTCGTGTGGAAAAACGGCAAGGCGCACACCCAGCTAATAACGTTCTCAAGAGCTCTCCACCACAATGAGAGGAGGCGACGTGGAGGGATATGGTCTCTAACCATTTCGGTGCCAAGGTGGTCACATAATGCAGGGGGGCCTTGCCAACCTCCCCCCGCCTGAATGTGTTTAATTATTTGTCTTTAATTAGTCGGAGTTTTTGGGGTCTGTTCAGGATTGCCATCACCGCTGCTGCTGTGGTGGTGGTGGTGGCTGCCGCAGAGACTGAAAGATGGTGACCAGCAGGGAGGCAAGGAGGCTTCCTGTGGCTTCTGCAGGAGACACTTGGGTTGAGGGAAGAATACCCCTAGGCTTGGTGGGTGTCTGAGAGAGAGGAAAGATTACTTCAAGATCAGAGCAGAGTGTTTTACTTCTGTTTTTGTTCCTTTCTTTCTGTGGTTGGGTCCTCTCCTTTCCCCATGTGGGTGAAGATGTGACCTTTGGGGCTGTGTCAGCAATAAGCTGAGGGATGAGGACATCAGTGGTGGCCTCTGTACAACCAGGAGTGTGAGCACTCTGACTGTGAGGTGACCTCTCTAACTTGTCACAATTCTTCTGACTCATTGGTGTCTGGTATCAAATTCTAAACACCCTTTGGTTCAGTTGGCAGCTGGAGGGCTTTGCTGCAGTCTGAAGATTGTGTGACTTGGGGCAAGTCATGGGAGCCCTCTTTTTCTCCTCCTCCATAACCTGGGAGGGGAGGATGGCCCAGATTGTGCCCTCAGAGACTGGGGTGTTTGGGAGGTCAGGTGGGGCTGATTTTGGTGCAGATGTGAGTTCTTGGAGTCCCCTCAACTAGAGTAGTTCAACTATTATTTGTATATTCTTCCATTTCAATGTTTTGAAAACATTTTATCTTAGAGTTGTAGGGTGTATATGAGGATTTACTGCATAAGTTAATTGTGTGCAGGTGAGGTTTGGGCTTCTGTGGGTCCTCTCTCCCCATGACGGTGGACCTGGTACCCAGTGTGTCCCTTATCCCTTCTTCCTCCCTCCCTCCTTTGGCAGAGTCCAGCATCTGCTGTTATTGAATAAAGGATTCCAACTAAAAATTTTGAGACCAACTGGAGACATATGGTTCATCTACTAATGTCTACTGACTTAATGTGTATTTCAGGTCAGTAAACTGTGCCTATTGGGATACCAAAATTCACCATCTAATGGTTGGTTAATTTAGTCCATCACTGCTGCCATTTAAATAGGTAGCAGCCGGGTTCGGTGACTCAGCCTGTAATCCCGTGCCTTTGGGAGGCTGAGATGAGTGGATTGCCTGAG